>NC_079536.1:910000-990000 GCF_003711565.1 Takifugu flavidus
TATCATCTCAAACGTCAGATTAGAGACATTTTTCGGTGTTTTAGCCGATTAAACGGGACGATACGCGCACGAGGACGGGGACGAGCCCCGCACATGCAGTCAGGCGCTCACGCACGCCCGTGCACGCCGTGATTCTAAAAGCAGCGTGTTTCCGCACGGACACACCCACCTCCTGTGTACACGAGGCCATTTTTGGCGCGTTGGGTGATTAAAAATGTTTTTTTTTTTAGATTAAAGATCTTTTGATGTTTCTCCTTCGTTGGTTTTTGCGGTTCTGATTCGCCTCCCGCGGTTTCTGAAAACGAATTCATTGATTGGATTCGATGTGAAACAATTCCCCAATAAATGACCTCGTTTTTGTTCATGGTATTTTCAAGAACACGCACGCACGCACGCACGCAACTCGTTATGCAACAGCAGAGGCAGCAGAACCTCCGTGTTCCTTCACTGGTCGTTTGGATCCTCTCAGAATCGGAACCTCAATAATCACTAACAAAATTCGGGTTTCATCTGGATCAAATCAAACAAAAGAGCTTTGAAGTGAGGCGGGATGGGGGGGATTCCCGCACAGTCCCGCGCACTGCGGAGTCCGCAGAACCGCCTCAGAGCTGCGGGACAAGAATCCGGAAACCAGATTCACAATCAAAAATCAAAATCGCATCGATGAAACATCGAAAAGTCCGAATTAAATCCGACAATTATCGACAGATTGCGGGACAACCGGGGGGGCATCCCCTGCGTGAGAGCGCGCGCACGAGGGCGCGCCAAAATGAGCTGAATCAACACAATATTAATAAAAAAATTAGAAGTAATCAGTTAAAACGTTAAACGTCTAATCTGTTGAGGCCTTAAAGTAAAAACATGAAACGATGGAAAAAGACAGAAATAAAAACGGGAAATGCTAAAAAAAATGTAGAAAAATGTCGACAAAGGACAAATAAGGACAGAAAAGCTTCCTATAAATTACGCGCGCTTGCCGAGCGTGTGTAATTTATTTATGCTTTATTTAATTAGCTTTTGTTAAACAGGTGAAACTCACCGATGTGCAGCGCGAGACAGAGCGCGAGGCATCTGCAGGACCAGGAAACTCCCATCCTGCGCGTGCTGTCTCACCAGGCACTGCGCGAGAGGCGCATTCCCCGCCAAAAACCACTGATCATAAAAGCCTAAAAAAATCCGCCAAATTACTTTAATCCAACAATCTTCATCATCCTCTTCCTCTGACGGGGCTGCGCTCTGTCGCGAGCTGCACCACTTCCGGCCGCTTTTGAAGGAGAGAGGTAGAGAGAGAGATGGAGGGAGGGAGGGAAGAAGGGGTGGCACAGAGGGAGAGAGAGAGAGAGAGGTAGGGAGAGAGAAGGAGAGAGAGGGAGAGAGAGAAGGAGAGACAGAGTGAGGGAGAGAGGGAAGAAGGGGTGGCACAGAGGGAGAGAGAGAGAGAGAGAGAGGGAGAGAGGGAGGGAGAGAGAAGGAGAGAGAGAGAGAGAGAGGGAGGGAGAGAGAGGGAGAGAGGTAGAGAGAGAGAAGGAGAGCGAGGGAGAGAGGTAGGGAGAGAGAAGGAGAGAGAGAGAGAGGTAGGAGAGAGAGGGAGAGAGTGATGTGGGAGAAAGAGGCCTTTTAATTTCATATTTTTTGATTCTTACTTCCTGATAAATCAAATGATCGATCATGTGATCAGCTGATCGATCAGATGTCGACAATTGATTCTTGAACGCATCGCGTCACCAAAGTTGGTCCTTCAACGGTGGAAGAGAAGAAGAGTTCGGCTGTGGCCTCGCCACCTTCAGCTGCGTGAGGCTGCGGCGCCCCCTGCTGGTCGCCGCTGCTCGTTACAGCTCCCGCCTGTCCATCCGGCCCAGTTGGTCACGTGCTTCTATTTTACGCCGACATCAACGTGAGCAGACAGGAAGCTCTTGATTCCTGACCAGTCCCATCAAACGTTCACCAGTGAGACCATCTTGACCAGAACGTCACCGCTGCGGTGACCTTTGACCCTCTCCGTGGTTGGGTGGTTGTTTGGTGGCTTTGGTTGTGTTCCAAGCACTTGTGTTGCTTTAGGCTGTGATGGTGAAGCGTCTGTGGACCTCACACAGACATCAGGACGACCACTGACACCCTGCAGCTGGTGCGTAACCATGGCGAGGACGCTCGAAGAGCAAATGGAGCTGCTGGTTGACCCTCATGGAGCTGCTGGTTGATCCTCAGGGAGCTGCTGGTTGACCATCACTGAGCTGCTGGTTGACCCTCACGGAGCTGCTGGTTGACCCTCAGGGAGCTGCTGGTTGACCCTCAGGAGCTGCTGGTTGATCCTCACGGAGCTGCTGGTTGACCCTCACGGAGCTGCTGGTTGACCCTCAGGGAGCTGCTGGTTGACCCTCACGGAGCTGCTGGTTGACCCTCACGGAGCTGCTGGTTGACCCTCAGGGAGCTGCTGGTTGACCCTCAGGGAGCTGCTGGTTGACCCTCACGGAGCTGCTGGTTGACCCTCAGGGAGCTGCTGGTTGATCCTCAGGGAGCTGCTGGTTGACCCTCAGGGAGCTGCTGGTTGACCCTCAGGGAGCTGCTGGTTGACCCTCAGGGAGCTGCTGGTTGACCCTCACGGAGCTGCTGGTTGACCCTCAGGGAGCTGCTGGTTGACCCTCACGGAGCTGCTGGTTGACCCTCAGGGAGCTGCTGGTTGACCCTCACGAGCTGCTGGTTGACCCTCATGGAGCTGCTGGTTGACCCTCAGGGAGCTGCTGGTTGACCCTCACGGAGCTGCTGGTTGACCCTCCCGTTCCCTGAGGTCACCATGATCTGGATGACCCAGGAGGGTCCTGACTGACCGGGGTCCATCATTGGCCTCCTCTCCACACTCACCTTCAGGTTCAGGGTCAAGGTCAGGGGTCAGGAGCCGCACCTGACTCCAGTGTGTTACAGTGTGTGTGTTTGTTCAGTGTGTGTTTTTCTGAGTGTGTGTGTCTGTGTGTGTGTTTTGTCCGTTTGTTTCCATCTTCTCTGTTCGTGGTTCTGAGATTGGAAACTAATGCAGCAGCTTTGAGGAGCACCATGACCTCCTGCCATGACCTCCTGCCATGACTTCCTGCTTCCTCCTTCCATGACCTCCTGCCATGACCTCCTGCCATGACCTCCTGCCATGACCTCCTTCCATGACCTCCTGCTTCCTCCTGGACACTCTGACCTGCTGCTCCTTCATCTGGAAGCACCGTCAGACCTCTGACCTCTGACCTCTGCCCTCAGGCACACGACCCTCCGGCCGCTCGCCATCAATATGAACTTTATTATTATGTAAACTGTAAAAGTCACAAACAGGAAGTGGGTGAAAGGTGCTGACTCATCAACACCAGCAGGTCATTGTGACCTCACGGCAGGAACCTGCAGGTCAGAGGAAGTCATGGACACACACACACACACACACACACACACACACAACACACACACACACCAAAACAGGGTTACTTGTCAGGAGGGGTGTCACGACCTTTGACCCGAACCCACATCTCCAGTTTTTACTCAAGTTCACATTTATTTCAAAGAAAGAGTTTTAGGGTGTCAAAAAGCTACCGGCTGCTTTTACTCAGGGTGTGTGTGTGTGTGTGTGTGTGTGTGTGTGTTCATGTGTGTGTTCATGTGTGTGTGTGCGTGTGTTTGTGTGTGTGTGTTTGTGTGTGTGTGTTCATGAGTGTGTGTGCGTATGTGTGTGTGTTTGTGTGTGTTCATGAGTGTGTGTGCGTGTGTGTGTGTGTGTTTTGTGTGTGTTCATGAGTGTGTGCGTGTGTGTGTGTGTGTGGTGTGTGTGTGTTCATGAGTGTGTGTGCGTGTGTTTGTGTGTGTTCATGAGTGTGTGTGTGTGTGCATATGTGTGTGTGTTTTTGCATGTGTTTATGTGTGTGTGTGTATGCGTGTGAGTGTGTGTGAGTGTGTGTGTATGTGTGTGTTTATGTGCATATATGTGTGTGTTTGTGTGTGTCCGTGTGTGTTTTTGTGTGTGTTTTTGTATGTGTGTCCATGAGTGTGTCTGTGACAGTGTGTGTGTGTGTGCATGTGAGTGTGTGTTTGTGTGTGTTCATGTGTTGTGTGTGTGTGTGTGTGTGTGTGAGTGTGTTGTGCATGTGTTTGTGTGTGTGTGTATGCGTGTGAGTGTGTCTTTGTGTGTGTGTGCATGTTTGTGTGTTCATGTGTGTGTGTGCGTGTGAGTGTGTGTTGTGTGTGTGCATGTGTGTTTTTATGTGTGTGTATTTGTGCCTGTCTGTGTGTGTGTTTGTGTGTCTGTGTGTGTATTTGTGTGTGTGCATGTGTGTTTTTATGTGTGTGTATTTGTGTGTGTGCATGTGTGTGTGTGTGTTTGTGTGTCTGTGTGTGTGTGTGTGCGTGTGTGTGTGTGTGCACGTGTGTGTGTGCACGTGTGAGTGTGTTTGTGCATGTGTTTGTATGTATGTGTATGCGTGTGAGTGTGTCTTTGTGTGTGTGTGCACGTTTGTGTGTTCATGTGTGTGTGTGTGTGTGCGTATGTGTGTGTGTTTTTGCATGTGTTTAAGTGTGTGTGTGAATGTGTTTGTGCATGTGTTTGTGTGTGTGTATGCGTGTGAGTGTGTGTTTGTGTGTGTGTCTATGTGTGTGTATTTGTGTGAGTGCATGTGTGTTTTTGTGTGTGTTTTTGTATGTGTGTCCATGAGTGTGTCTGTGACAGTGTGTGTGTGTGTGCATGTGAGTGTGTGTTTTTGCATGTGTTTGTGTGTGTGTGTGTGTGAGTGTGTTTGTGCATGTGTTTGTGTGTGTGTGTATGCGTGTGAGTGTGTCTTTGTGTGTGTGTGCATGTTTGTGTGTTCATGTGTGTGTGTGCGTGTGAGTGTGTGTTTGTGTGTGTGCATGTGTGTTTTTATGTGTGTGTATTTGTGCCTGTCTGTGTGTGTGTTTGTGTGTCTGTGTGTGTATTTGTGTGTGTGCATGTGTGTTTTTTATGTGTGTGTATTTGTGCCTGTCTGTGTGTGTGTTGTGTGTGTGTGTGTGTGTGTGTGCGTGTGAGTGTGTTTGTGTGTGTGCATGTGTGTGTGTGTGCACGTGTGAGTGTGTTTGTGCATGTGTTTGTATGTATGTGTATGCGTGTGAGTGTGTGTGTGTGTTTTGTGTGTGTGCACGTTTGTGTGTTCATGTGTTGTGTGTGTGTGTGTATGTGTGTGTGTTTTTGCATGTGTTTAAGTGTGTGTGTGAGTGTGTTTGTGCATGTGTTTGTGTGTGTGTATGCGTGTGAGTGTGTGTTTGTGTGTGTGTCTATGTGTGTGTATTTGTGTGAGTGCATGTGTGTTTTTATGTGTGTGTGTATTTGTGCCTGTCTGTGTGTGTGTGTTTTGTGTGTGTGTGTGCACGTGTGTGTGTGTGCACGTGTGTGTGTGTGCATGTGTGTGTAAAAAGAGGAAGTTCTTTGTGTATTTAAAGAGATGGTGAAGCTGATCTGAGACTCAACAAGCTCATCTGAACGTTTGGACACTTGAGTGGTAAGAAACTCTATTTTTCATGCACACACACACACACACACACACACACACACACACACACCACACACACACACTAAATCACTGTAATCTTTTCCTTTATTTCTCTCATCAGTTCAGCATTTCTCCAAGATGAGTTATCAGCAAACCAATCAGTCAACAGGACGCTACTGCAAACCAGTATGTGTGTGTGTGTGTGTGTGTCTGTGAGTGTGTGTGTGTGTGTGAGTGTGTGTGTGTCTGTCTGTGAGTGTGTGTGTGAGTGTGTGTGTCTGTGAGTGTGTGTGTGTGTGTCTGTGAGTGTGTGTGTGTGTCTGTGAGTGTGAGAGTGTGTGTCTGTGTGTGTGTCTGTGAGTGTGTGTGTGTCTGTGAGTGTGTAATGGCCTGGCCATTAAAAATGGTCTTTTTTAATTGAAATCTTATCAGTTATTGGTTTTAAATTAATTTCAGATTCCAAACTCCAACATTGACGAGGATGTCGATGACACGTCGGTATTTGGGCCAACGCCCAGAGGACAGCCCCCCTACGGTGAGACCCACCCTCACACACACACACACACACACACACCTGCTGCTCAGGCATGGACAGATGTTGGCGTCCGCTCCAGATCTGTCGGTGGTGGACGTGGACATGTGTGTGTCCACCAACAAACCCAACCACCTGACCAGCAGCTACTACACCGACCTGCTGGTGGTGCGGCGCGGCCAGCAGTGGGTCATGAGGGTCACCTTCAGCCGGCCGCTCAACCGGGACGACAACATCCAGGTGGAGTTCCTGATCGGTGAGTCCTGAACCCGCTCCGTCCGACCTCTGACCCGGACCAGCTCGCTGTAACGCCCCGAACCCCCTTCAGGCAGAGACCCCTCGGCCTCCAAAGGGTCCATGGTGACCGTGACCTTCTCGTATAACGACAAGTGGTTCGGGGAGATCCTGGAGCAGCACGACACCGTGGTGACACTGGGCATCACGCCGTCGGCCGACGCCATCGTGGGGAAGTATCGGACCTATGTGAAGGTCGTCAGCGGCCACTCCACGGTCCGGAGCGAGAAGAACCCCAGCACTGACCTGTACCTGCTGTTTAACGCCTGGTGTCCAGGTGCACACCGCCCCCTGCTGGAGGAGCTTCCGCCTTTACCTGGGAAATTCCCTCACTCGCACGTTTGTCTCTACGCAGATGACGTGGTCTTTTTGCCAAACGACGCAGAGCGAGGCGAGTACGTCTTGAACGACAACGGCGTGATCTACATGGGCGCCGCGGACAATGTGTCACAGCGTGCCTGGATGTATGGACAGGTACACACACACACACACTCACACACACACACACACACACAGGTGAATGAACTTAAAAGAGCATTCTGGCTGTAGTTTGAACAAGGAATATTGGACGCCTGCATTTACATCATGGATTCAGCCAAGATGCCGATCTGGGACAGAAACAAGGTCCTCAAAGTGATCCGGGTCGGATCAGCCATGGTGAGAAGCCAGCGAGCCCAGGATGACAAAGCAAACTGCGAGGCTAGCGAAGCTAACAGTGCCGGGCCTTGCTCTTGCCTCAGGTCAACGCTCAGGACGATAACGGCGTGCTGGTTGGGAACTGGAGCGACGACTACTCCATGGGCACGGCCCCAATGGCCTGGACAGGAAGCGTGAAGATCCTGCTGCAGTACTTCAGCACCGGCGTGCCCGTGTGCTTCGCCCAGTGCTGGGTGTTCGCCGGCGTCTTCAACACCTGTACGACCGTAAAAAAAAAAAAAAACACCCTGAGAATCAGGCACAACGGCCCAAAGATCAAAGGAACCGCCCGACTGGAGCGATTCCCATTATCGATCTTTTTAGCCCAACGTAGAAGATGTGATTGACAGCTGATTCGGTTGTCGCGTGTCTCTGCAGTCCTGCGGTGCCTCGGCATCCCAGCGAGGGTCATAACCAACTTCAACTCGGCTCACGACAACACTGGGAACCTGAAGACGGACCTGATCTTCAAGCCCGATGGAACACCAGACAGAGCGGAGACCAGGGATTCCATCTGGTTCGTAGGCACCTGTAGCGTTAGCATTAGCACACAGTTAGCTGGGTTAGGCTGATCTTCTGAGCTCTGGACTCTAACGACTGCTTCTCTACAAATGCCGTTGACTATGAAGCTGCTTCTACACGTCTGCTTCCAGAGCACCTGGAAGGTGCGTTTACTCCGCATTGTTATTCCCGTTTGTTCTGTCAGGAACTACCACTGCTGGAACGAAGTCTTCATGAAGCGTACTGACCTGGGGCAGGGTTTTGAAGGGTGGCAGGTGGTGGACTCCACACCTCAGGAGACCAGCGACGGTAGGCTGCCGCCCGCTGCCCTGGATTGGGATTACCACCGGCGGAGATGTTAAACACGGCGACTTCTTCGCAGGGTATTTCCGCTGTGGCCCCGCCTCCATCGCGGCCATCAAGAGCGGCAGTGTCTCCCACCCTTTCGACACCGGATTTGTGTTTGCTGAGGTCAGTTTAACTTCTGCGTCCTTTGTCTCTCTGGTCACGTTGGAACAATCGGAGCTTCTGCTCGACCGCCAAAAGGTTCGTTTTTCCCGCAGGTGAACAGCGACCTGGTCTACCACAAGAAGGACAAATATGGAAATTTGACTCCGTACTCCGTGGACACCACCCACATTGGGAAGTGCATCTACACGAAGTCCGTTGGCGGCACTCAACCTGTGGACATCACTCTGAACTACAAAAACCCCGAAGGTGACGCAGAAGCTCTGCCTCCTGCTCCCACAATGCAGCGACACCTGCGTCCTCCGGGACCTGATGCGGTCCGCTTCATGGAACACGTGTCACCGTCGCCCCCTGGCGGCCATGTGTTTTACCTGCAGGGAGCCCAGAAGACATGAGAGCCATGGAGCGAGCGGAGTCCTACGGAATCCAGAGGGACCATTCGGACCTTTCTGAGCAGCCCGTGAACGTGGTCATCCACAGCAATGAGGTCAACCCCCCCACCTGAGCTTCCCCTGGGCTCTGACTGCCAGTCACAACAGTAAACCCAGCTCCTCCCCTTTTGCAGGTTTACCTTGGTTATAACATCGAGCTGGACATCGAGTTCCATAACCCGGGCGGTCTAGAGAAGATGGTGAACGCCCTCCTGTCTGGATCGGTGGTTTACTACACCGGCGTCATCTCCAACGACCTCAAGGAGATCAAGTTTACAGCCACCGTAGCAGGAAACAGCAGTGAGCAGCAGAACCTCTGTCTCTGTCACACACACACACACACACACACGCACACACACACACACACACGCACGTATCTGAGCGCATGTGTGTGTGACAGTGGAGCACGTGAGGCTCACGGTGAAGGCTGATGACTACATGCCCTTCCTGGGGTCTCAGCTCAGCCTGCGCTTCATTCTGAGCATCGAGAGCGAGGACCAATCCGTGTCCACCATGAAGGTGGTCAACCTGAAGACCAAAGACCTCAGCCTGAGGGTAACACACACACCACACACACCCACACACACACACACACACACACACACACACACACACACACAACTCTTCCCTGAACCTTCAAACAAGGGTGTTTGTCAATTTTGATTATTTTTCGTCCATCTTCATCTCAAAGCTTTGCAGCCAAAGTCATGGATGTAATCAGATTACGTGTGTGTGTGTGTGTTGTGTGTGTGTGTGTGGTGTGTGTGTTGTGTGTGTGTGTGTGGTGTGTGTGTGTACAGCTCAGTGGTGATGCTGTGATCCACCGTGACATGTTTGTGACCCTAAGCTTCACCAACCCGTACCCCTTCGCTCTCCACAACATCTTCCTGTTCATGGAAGGTTCAGGGGTCATCGACATCAAGTCCTCCTTCTATCGGTATGCTGCCTCCACCCCCCCACCCCTTCACCCCTTCACCACCCCTTCACCCTTCACCCCTTCACCCTCCACCCACCCCCACCCTTCACCACCACCACCCGCCCCGCACTCCCCCCTTCAAACCCTTCCCAACCCTTCACACCCTTCCAACCCTTCACCCCCCTTCAACCCTCACATCCCTTCACCTCACCCCTTCATCCCTTCACCCCTTCACCCTTCACCCTTCACCCCTTCACCCTTCCTCCACCCTTCACCCTTCACCCACACCCACCCTTCACCCCTTTCAACCCCTCACCCCCCCCCCCTTCACCCTTCACCCTTCACCCCTCACCCCTTCACCCTCACATCCACCCTCACCCCACCTTCACCCTTCACCCCTTCACCCTTCACCCCTTCACCCCTTCACCCCTCCCGCACCCCTTCACCCTTACCCTTCACCCCTTCACCCCTTCATCCTCCCCTTCATCCTTCCTCCATCAGTTCAGACAGATGCACATGACTAAAGCAACCAAGTATTTTACATTTATTTATCTGTAACTAAGACAAAGTAAATTGTGTGTGTGTGTGTGTGTGTGTGTGTGTGTGTGTGTGTGTGTGTGTGTGTGTGTCAGCATCATAGACGTTGGTGCCACTGTCTCCTGGAAGGAGCACTTCCAGCCTCGCCTGGCAGGACTTCGTGGGATTGTGGCGGTCATGCACAGCAGCAACCTCTATGTAACTTCCTGTTTGTTCCTCAGTGATCTGAGCTGTGTGTGTGTGTGTGTGTGTGTGTGTGTGTGTGTGTGTGTGTGTGTGTGTGCTGAAACACGTCTGACTAACTTGTGTGTGATGTCACAGATGCACGGCTACGTCATCCTGAACATCAAGGACTGAGGGGACCAGAGCTCCAACTCGCCTCCCACCTTCCGATCGCACTGCTTCAGTTACTCATTTTCTTACTTCTACAAATTCAGGCATTTTCTTCACCAATCAATGAATCAATGAATCAATGAATCAATCTGATCTGATCTGAAGACAGTTTATCAGGGTTATTTTGGAATATTGGACATAAAAGAAACAAAACAGCTTCCTGTTCAAAAGTTTTAAATTCTCTCTTTTCCAAATACTGTGATGAATAATGATTTATACTCTTACTATTAATTGATTAATGAATGATTATTGATTGATCAGAAGGTTGACCAGAAATCAGCCTTCACCCTTCACCCCTCCATCCCTCCATCCCTCCATTCCTCCATCCCTTCACCTCTTCACCCCTTCACCCCTTCACCCCTCATCCCTTCACCTCTTCATCCCTTCACCTCTTCACCCCTCCATCCCTTCATCCCTTCACCCCTCCATCCCTTCACCCCTTCATCCCTTCACCCCTTCACCCCTCATCCCTTCATCTCGATATCAAGCCTAATCAGCTGACATTTATTCTGAATTTTCACCAATTAAAGCATATTCAAAAGCAGCGATGGCGTCACGGCTTATTACTTTTAAACTCATGAAGGAACAACAAAACATCTTCATATTTTATCCCTCAACAACAACAGCAACAAACAAAACACTACGTCATCAGTCACCTGATGAATCGTGGCCGCCAGCGTCTTAACTTCAGCGGCTGTTACACACAATGGCCGCCAGGTGGCGACGTGGATCCTTTTCCACAGCAGATCTGGGATCAGATTCTATAAAAAACTAAAGAGTGTTTAACATTCAGATCAGTCGGTGCTCTCCTGGAAGAGCTTCTGGAGGGTTGGTGCCCTCATGGGTCCCTCCACCCATACAGCACCACCCTGCCATCATTTATCATCCAGGACGTGTCTGTCCAGATCACACACACACACACCCACACACACACACTCATGTCGTCCACCTGTACCAGCGTCAGCAGCGTCCGAAGGGTCCGTCACAGCCGTCAGAACCCTGGAGACCAGCTCCTCTCCTGGTGGTGGGTCAGTGCTTCCTCCTGCTTCCTGTCAGGCCCACAGCTGCACCGACCGTGGTGATGCTGCCTGCTGACGGGCTCAGGCTGCAGCAGCAACAACTGTTACCTACAAATCACCCCCCCCGACACACACACACACACACCACACACACACACACACTCCACAAGGGAAGAGGAAGATGGCCGAGGTGTCCGTGCAGCATGTGCTCGTCACCCCCAACAGGTGCTGCTCCACGCGGCAGCAGGAGGGGGGGGGGGGAAGGGTGGGGGCGGGGGTGGGTAGGGTTTCATCAACATCTCTGAGTGCTGCTCAGCACATCAGCGGGCTGGACACAGTGGCCTCAGCAAGGCGCTGCTCAGCGGCGGCCTGTGCGCCTCACCTCCAGACAGGTTACCTGTCCAGGTGCTGCCTGCTGGGGGGGGGGCTGATCAGGGAAGAGCACGTGTGGACCCGAGTGTTGACAACCGCATCGTCTCAGTGTTCCTACTTTCCTGGATGCCCCCCCACCTCGCGCCGGCTGAATGGTTGAATCCACCCTTTTGTTGGTGACAGGTCGTTGCTTAGCAACAGCTCCATGGTTACAGCCAGTAAATAACATCACACTTGGTGTTGGTGCAAAAAGAGGGAAACTTTTCGACCAAACTCCAGGACGCCGAAGTGCCGCCGTGACAAGGTCTTCGCGTTCACCTGTCAGCGACGCTCAACATCCACTCTGATGGGTCACCATGGCAACCCACACAATAGTCCCAATAAAGCATTTATCAGAGCGAACACAGGAGTCTTTTCTCTCCAGCAACATTAAACTGATTAAAAGAGTCAGGAAAGAAGTAAAAGACAACTTTATTAGAACCAGAAACGTTCACAATAAACAAGCAAATCAGTCAGTCAGGGAGGGGCTGGCAGGTGGGGTTCTTGGTTCAAGCCCCACTACCCTTGAGCAAGGTGCCTCCACACTGTCCTCAACGTCACTGCCCCAAGAGAGACGACGTATTTTCATTCTAAACTTTAACATTTAGTTGTTAATGACCTTATATAACATTTTCCAGGAAAAAAAAATAGCAAGTGTGATTTAATTCAGGTGTTTGATATTTATCTGTTCTGGTCAGGGCCTAATGTGGTCTGGATCTGGTTTGGGTCCAGGTCTGGGCCTGGTCTGATTCTGGTTCTGGTCTGGGTCTGGTTTTGATCTGGTCCCTGGTCTGATTCTGGTTCTGGTTCTGGTCTGGGCCTGGTTCTGGTCTGGGTCAGTTTAGTTCGGGTTTGTGCTGCTGCTTCCTATCTCCACCTGATTGAAGCTGGTCACGTGGTCCGCTCCGGCTCGGCCAGTAAACAGGAACTGCATCTCTTTTGAAGACTCTACACCAGTTTATCGTCGCAGCTCTTTGGCGCGATAAGTTGCCGATTTGTGTGATCGATGACACACGAAACGGAGACAAAAAGTCGCAGTTCGTGGCCGCCGTTGGCGGTTTAAAGCTCGTCGTTAACCTGGAAACAGTCGCTGACATCCTCTCCTCACCCACAGCCCGCGATGTCTCGCCCCATCCAAATCTCGCGAGACGTGCGAGCTGGGAAGCCGATCAGTGCGGATGAGTTTCTTATCTTTAACACCTCAAAGTCCTGAAATAAACAGTACGACCAGTACGCTTTTAATCTCGAGTGTCAGTGATGGAGGATCGGTAACTTCGAGTTTAGTGTTGGCAGTAAAGTTTGTGACGCTTGTTGATTCCGTGAACAGTAGGTTTGGGGTAAAAAAAAAAGAAAAGTAACTGAGATTAAACTGGGATTATTTCTTTGTCCATCGCGGCTGTTTACCGGGGAGGAGAGTATCGGGTGAGCGTAAAAGGGAGAGATGCTTGGTGGCCACGTCCCCCTGGAGACTGCAGACAACACGTGATGAGCTTTACTTATCAGGTTTAGTGGGAGAGAGACACCGAGACACACTGACACGAGAGAGAGAGGAGAGCGAAGGGGACGCGGCTGGAGAGGAATCCGGAGAAAACACAACTACAAACAGGAGTTTTCCCTCTCCAACACGCTTTTCCTTCGCGTAAATTCCCTGTTCCGCGAGGAGAGAGGAAGAGAAGCAGCAGAAGAGGTGGAGGAGGGAGGGGAGGGGAGGGGAGGGGAGGAGGAGGAGGAGAAGCCGGAGTAAAGTTTGTCCAAGTTTGCACATCCCTTCGGAAACGCCATTTTGATTCCTCTCCTCACCGGAGCAACTTTGCAGCCTCTCTTCTCCTTCTTCCTTTCTTCATCTCTCCACCACCCACCCTCGTCGGCGCCCACCATCCTCGCCGTCGACCCCAGCGCCACCATCATCATCCTCGCCACGATGTCTCGGCGCAAGCAGCCCAACCCCAACAAAGTCAGGCGTAAGTCTCGGTTTAAACCCTCTCCATCGCTCCGCTCGGGGCTTCCTGACTCTCGCCGTGGCCCCGCCGCGCTCAGGTGGGCAAAGTTGCGACTTGTTGCGTCTGTTTTAACCACTTTGGACGGAGATGTGGACGGGGAGGGATACTTGTTTTTTCTCTCCTCTCCGCGTTGCTTCCTAGTTCGATGCGCATCCAAGCGGTGGAATTCAGCCGCCGCTCTCTTCCTCATTCACGCCGCACTAAGCTAATTATCGTGAAATGTCTCGGTTTTTTGACTTTTCGTGCAACTTTTTCGCCCGCGTGCACGTCCCGGGCTGTTATGTGGCTGGTTTTGGCCCGCGGGGAGGGAGGCAGGAGGTGGTGGGGCGAGGGGAGGGGGGACGGGGGGGGTCAAAGTCTGCTTTCCGCCGGAGTCGAGCATCTATATCTCGGGTGCACTTTGGTCGGAGCCTCGCTGCTAGTGGCCATGTGTAAAGCTATCAGACACCAGGGCTAAGTTAGCCGACGTTAGCACGCTGACTTCCGGGACGCCCTTTCAAAGTAAGTCCCACCTGTTGAACGCTGGGATGCGAAGGTCGAAGGTTGGAGGCCAAATCTCCGTTTAACATGTTCTGCCGAGTAGGTTTCTGGGAATGCTGTGGTTTACAGCTTATTGTGACGTTTTCTTTGTGTTTCCCGAGCTTTTAAATGTACAGAAAAACCGAGGGGACGTTGATACGTTGGCGCAGGTTAAACTGGTTAAACTGGGCGAAGCGAGCAGCCTTTTCTATTTTTAGCTACTAGATGTGCGGATCTGCGCCAGAGGTGCGAAATAAACGTAATTTAAAACGATCCGACTGGAACCCAGACTCGGAAATTCGCCGTGCTTTTATTTGGGTGAAGGATATGTGGGTTCCTGGTGAATGCGGCCAGCTCGACGCCCCGCTGTGACCTTGCCCAGACATATTTAGCCCGAAACTGAGCCCCGTACATTTATAAAGTCCTCCAACTGTGCGGGAAGGCGTTCACGTATCACGGGCGGCTGCGTGTTTTCCACTTTTGCCCAGTTTGTTGACTTTTCGAGCGCGTCGGAGAGACTTCTTTCCTCCGTCTCCGGTTACGCGCAGCGCCGCAGCAGCATCGACGTGACGCCTGTTGCATCCACCTCCTCCTCTCCGTCCTCCGCCTCTCCCCCGCCTCCCTCCTCGGCCTCTTTTCTTTCTTTCGACATCATCCACCGCGTTAACTTCCATTTTGACACTTGGTCGATGTCTGTTCGGACTCTGCGCGCGGCCGCCGAGCCCGACGCGTCGACCGAACCGACTTTAATCGGCTCGTTTCGGGTGTTTGACGCGTTGTTCGGCGCGGCGGAGGATGCTGCTAAAGCGGCGAGATAGATCCAATAATGTTGGTTTTACTGTGTCAGAGTGACGTGTTATCAGCCACGCGGGTCAATGATTGATGGACGGGCTCTGGTTCTGCTGGATGCGGGTTTTGTGCCTTGCTCTCTGTCTCAGAGGTTGAACCGGTTAGATAATGGTTGCCAAGGATTCTCTCTCTCTCTCTGTGTTAACCCTGCCTCTCTCTACCACCCCCCCCCCTCCCTGGAACTTTAACTGGCCACTTTCTTCCCCTCCTGCCACATTATGAAGCTTAAATGGGAGTTTTGGCAGTTTTGTGGAAGTTGAAAGTGTTTTGAATGAGTTTGTGTTTGTCAGCTGCTTTTGGAATTATTGCAAACTGGGATTGAGTTTGAGTCCATCTGCGTCTTTGATACCTTCTGACTAAAGTTATGGGGGAATCTAGACCTTCTGTAGCAGGAAATCCCAGATCAGCATTCCAGCCATGATGGATGGATGAGCGTTTACAGTCGTCATCTTTATCGTTGCCCGTTCCCGCTCGGCTTCTCGTCGTACCGAACGCATCCGAAATGAGGGAATTCGGTGGTTAAACACACCTTGTTCCAAAACTTCGTCCCACAAAAGTGGAACGGGAATTTCGAGTTCCGATCGAATGTTTATTTAATGTTTGTTTAGCCGCCCGACGGCAGAGTCGAGGACGGGATGAGCGTGCAGGAGGGTCAGCAGGCAGCCGAGCTGCTCCTTCCAACACGGAGGCGGATCAAACCCAACCAGCAGGTTCCTCAGGACTCGTCCTTCAGTCTGAACCATCGCGTCAGCCACGGGACGCTGCTCCGTTTAGAGAGGAGACAGCTCCGGTGTTGGACAGGTTTCTGGTCCTCTCCTCCTCCACCTCCTGACAGAGGAGGAGGAGCAGGAGGAGGAGGAGCAGGAGGAGGAGGAGGAGGAGGACAGGTCTGGATGAGCCGTTAGCATTCCATTACGAAATTCAACACTGAGCCTGAGTTAGGCCTTTGGCGACAGGCTCTCTTTCTCTCTCTCTCTCTGTCGTCTTGCTCGGGGGGAGTTGAACTCGCTCTACTGCTCCTGGGTGGGAGGGGCTAATCAGGAGATCAAAGCAGATATGTGATGACACTTGGGTGTAAAGAGACTTTTGTGAGTTTTCTTTTTGTGTCGTGGCAACAGGAAAGGATGCTGTGTGTGTGTGTGTGTGTGTGTGTGGTGTGTGTGTGTGTGTGTGTGTGTGTGTGTTGTGTGTGTGTGTGTGTGTTGTGTTGTGTGTGTGTGTGTTCTTCCTTTTTCTGAAAATGGTACAAGGTTTTAACCACACGCACACACACACTTGGAGCCCCAGTGAGTCATGCAAAGACATGATGCTTCATGTTTTCCTGTAGCAGATGTGACAGACATTTGATTGATTCAGATGTTGAAACTACAAAAGAGCTCAGGATGCTAACTGTGACTGTAAGAATGTGTGTGTGTGTGTGTGTGTGTGTGTGTGTGTGTGTGTGTGTGTGTGTGTGTTTCACTGGGACCTTTGTGTCTCTAAGGACTGATATGAGCAGCTAATTAAAAGCTCTTGTCCTCCCTCAGAGACCGTTGTTGCATCCATTAACCTCCGTTTATCTCTCTCACACACACACACGCACACACACACACACGCACACACACACACACGCGCGCACACATGTGCTTGCGTACGAAGCCACATGATTAGCTCCAACAGTCATCTAGTTAACAGACTTCAAACAATAGCCACCGAGCCCTTTCCTCTTGTCTGCTGTGAGCTGAATAACTTCTGTATTCAAGCTGAGTTGAAGACGTGTGTGTTTGCGAGTGTGTGTGTTTGGCGCCTCACACCAGATGTATTGTGTGCACACAGCTAAACGTGTGTAAAAGTATCAGGGCTTTGAGTCCATTCCCACATCCAACAGACCTTGAATATCTCTTTCTGGTGCATCGCTTCAGCTATAACACCCAGATATTAGCAGGTGCCCAGTGGGGAGCTGGTGTGTGTGTCTGTGTGTGTGTGTGTGTGTGTGTGTGTGTGTGTGTGTGTGTGTGTGTTCCTGTTGGTGATGGTTGCTGGTGGTGCCCTCTCCGAGCCAACCAGGGTGCTCTGAGAGGGTGGGGTGTATTTGTGGAGGTCAGTAGCTCCACACAGGGGTTGGTGTTACTACCTCTGCCCCCGCGTGGACCCAGCCTCTATTTATAGACCCGCCTTTTTTAGATAAGATTATGTTCCATCCCCCAACCCAGCAGCAACAGCAGGAGTTAGCATGGAGGTCAGGAAGGTGTGGTGGAGAAGAGGAGGAGATGGAGCGGAGGTTAGAAGCTGACGGGGCAGATGCAGCAGCCTGCTGCCCCATCGGAGCAGCCGCGTTTAGTTGATCAGGTGTTCAGAATGCGTTCTTTTCTTCAAAGAAAGGGTTCTTTGGAGGGGGGGGGGGGCATCTGGGTTATTCAAGATGTGGAGGTGTTGGAGAGCACACTGGAGGTGGGTGAGGGTCCATCACACCTCTGCTGGTGTCCCCCCCTCCCCCACGTTCACGCGGGAACAACACTCCTGATTTAATTTGCTCATCAACATCTTTAACTTTAATTATTGATCGTTGACGTTGGAAACCTCAACTCCTCTGGGAGTGTAAAAGGAAACCACGTCTGAGCGGTGCTAAAATAGGACGCTGCCTCGTGGACTCTTCCTCGGGTTAATTTTAGGCCCCCAGAACTCTTCTGTAGCGTCGGCTACGCTACAGTTAGCATGTAGCTTGGACGGCTGCTCGCTGACGTGGGTGGTGTCATCCTGGGACCGGTGGAACATCTTGTGGTCCTCGTCCTCGTTGGGTTTCTTAGGTTCTGGTGAGACGGGACGCTCAGGATTGGACCAGAGGCTTTGGGATGGAGGCAACTCTGGTCCGTCTGTAGCTACGTGGAGGCCGGAGGTCTGTGCTGGTCTGTGCTGGTCTGTGCTGGTCCCCGTGGCTCCAGGCTCACCGATCGGTCGATATACGAGAAACATTGAAGCAGAACTGTTCTTTTCTGAAGGGATTTCCCTTTTTTCCTCTGCTTTAAATGTTGTATTTTATTGTGAAAGGGTCCAGAGGAGGAAGATCCTGCTGCTCTTTTTTCACCATAAAGGACACATGCAGAAATGAAGAGCAGCTATTGTTTCGCCACTTCCCCCAACTCCTGCTCTCCTGATGAGGCTGCTCAACTTCCTGTTTACCTCCCACATGTCCTCCTCATCATCGCTCTCTCCTCTTCCTCCCTTTCTGTGGTCGCTGGGCTGGTGGTGCGTTCTCAGGAGGTTAGCAGCTGTTTTAGCACATCAGCAGCAGAAAATGCTGTCAGTCTTTGGAAGGAGGCGCCAGAGCGTCACGCGTTTTCGAGAACGTTGACGCTCAGATTGAATCAGAAAAAAAAGCTTTGATGTATTACCAACAGCCTCAATGCTAACCCCAGTTAGCATCGCTTATCAGGCTTATCAGGCTTGGCAGCACGTTAGAACTGCAGAAACTGGTAGCATCCCCTTCCTCCCCCTCCTCCTCCTCCTTGACCTCCTCCCCTTGAAAGATGCCCTCCTCCTCCCCCTCCTCCTCCCCCCCCTCCTCCTCCTCCTCCTCCTCCTCCTCCTCCTCCTCCTCTTCTTCTTCCCTCCATCCGTTGTGACATTCTTTCACAGTCGAGCTGCTCAGACTTTGGACCCGCTGTAAATACGGCTTTATTTGCTGCTGGCTGTGAAAACACACACACACCACACACACATACGCATGCACGTGCGCGCGCACACACACACACGCGCAGCCACACTCGCGGTGAAGTAGTTAGCCCCACAAGCTGCTTATCAGTAAGACAGTCTCACCACACCCACACACTCACACTCACACACACACACACACACACCCACCCACACACACTCACACACACACCACACACACACACACACCCACACACACACACATAGCTGCTGGCATCCCATTCAACAGGTCTGGCCTACATATGAAGCATTTGTTTCATTCCTCCATCAGTTGCAGCGGCTCCACCCTGGCCGCCGTCTTGAGCTCCTCCCTCCGTTTATCTCAAAGATGCACAGACGGAGTTAAACTGGAGTTAAACTGGAGTTAAACTGGAGCTAAACTGGAGTTAAACTGGCAGTAAACAAGCAGCATCTTATCTGCACAAACAAACCAATTTTGAGTCATTTGGTTCTGAAGTTCCAGCTGTTTGCTTTACGTGTTTTCAGGGAATTGAATTAGCTTCCAAAACCGTGTTTGTGAAGTCAAAATTATGTCTTTTAGTGTAGTTTAACGACTGGATATGAAAGGAAATGATGACTTTGCATTGATATCAGATTGATTGATGTTCCCTCGGCTGTGGGCTCAGTGGAACCTTCCAGCTCCCCTCCAGGAACAGCACAGTGGTTCCTCCCACCTCCCTCGGCCTCCTCCCCTCCTCCCACGCTCACCCCTCTGCTGACTAAACAGTTTTGTCAGCTGCTGTGTGTGTGTGTGTGTGTGTGGTGTGTGTGTGTGTGTGTGTGTGTGTGTGTGTGTGTGTGTGTGTGTGTGTGTTGTGTGTGTGTGTGTGTGTGTGTGTGTGTCGTGGGGGATCTTGAAGACCAAATTCTTAAGTCCGTTAATGCTTTTAAAAGCAGACCACCATGATCTATTTTAAAGTAGCTGATGGAGAAGTGGCGGTCGGCGTAGGCTAGGAACCATCCGCGTTTGTTGGTGTCCGGTGGTGATCAGGAGGCTGTGGAGCCCTCTGATTGGCTGGCTCTGAGAGCTTTAGCACGCCGGGAGACGTTGCAGATCCGTGGGAAGTTTGACGCCAGAAGGAAACAGATGGAAGCTGTTAAATTAGCTCGGAAGCTAACATGCTCCGGACGTGTTAGCTGTTAGCTGTTAGCTTTGGTTTTAGCAACCCTCCCCTTTTTAGCTGTAAAAATGTTTGGAAAGTTAACATTGTTTCATTTTAGGATTTATTAACATTTTTAAATTAATTGCAATTATATTGTTGTCAAGGTGTGTGTGTGTGGTGTGTGTGTGTGTGTGTTGTGTGTGTGTGTGTCGTGGGGGATCTTGAAGACCAAATTCTTAAGTCCGTTAATGCTTTTAAAAGCAGACCACCATGATCTATTTTAAAGTAGCTGATGGAGAAGTGGCGGTCGGCGTAGGCTAGGAACCATCCGCGTTTGTTGGTGTCCGGTGGTGATCAGGAGGCTGTGGAGCCCTCTGATTGGCTGGCTCTGAGAGCTTTAGCACGCCGGGAGACGTTGCAGATCCGTGGGAAGTTTGACGCCAGAAGGAAACAGATGGAAGCTGTTAAATTAGCTCGGAAGCTAACATGCTCCGGACGTGTTAGCTGTTAGCTGTTAGCTTTGGTTTTAGCAACCCTCCCCTTTTTAGCTGTAAAAATGTTTGGAAAGTTAACATTGTTTCATTTTAGGATTTATTAACATTTTTTAATTAATTGCAATTATATTGTTGTCAAGGTGTGTGTGTGTGTGCAGCAGCATGACAGAGCTACAACATGTGAATGGACCCAGACACAGAATTAATAATCCCTTTTAATCTGACTGTTGTAATCTGATGTAAACACACACACACACACACACACACACACACACAGAGACGGTGGGTGTCTCATGAAAAAGTTCTATTGTTTAGACACACCCTGTTACCATAGTGACTTAAGTACCTGCATGCCCTCAGTCCTTTTTCCTTTCCTTACACACACCCACCCACACACACTTGCATTCACCTGAGCATCCCTGTGTGTGAGGTGGGGGAGGGGCGGTGGGTTCCAGGTGGGGGGAGGAGAGTCCTGAAAAGTGCTGTTACCTTTTCGTTCCTCCCTTCGTTCCTCGATCACGTGACTTGGGTTTGATTATTATCGTAATACGGTTGTGCTGGAGTGTAGCGATGGGAGGAGGATGGGAAATGTAGTCTCCATTCTGGTTGTGTCCAGGATGTGGTAGCAGGGGTTTATCTGGAGGCACTGGTGCCATGTTTGTCCTTGACTGCGGGTGTGTTTGTGTGTCAGGACAGAACAATCTGTGTGGGACAGGAAGTGTTTTTATTTTGAAAGTCTGTAGACACAATGTCCATATGTGTTCAGATAGGGGAGGGCTTCATCTCTCCATATCTGTCCATCACTGCTATTGGACATCTGTGGATTTACCTTCAGACATCACTGCCACAGTGGTCATGACGCTGTGTGTGTGTGTGTGTGTGTGTGTGTGTGTGTGGTGTGTGTGTGTGTGGGGGTTGCAGGGTCGGGTGTGTCCTTCCAGCCCCATTCAGCATGTAGTCCAAAACTTAACCCCACCGTGACAACACATCCTAGAGGGACACACACTCTTCTCTGTGTGTGTGTGTGTGAAGGGTGTGGCGCTGTTGAGGACCAGGTTTCAGTTGAGTGTAAAGACTTGCCTGTTTGTGTGTGTGTGTGTGTGTGTGTGTGTGTGTGTGTGTGCGTGCACGCATGCCTTAGGGGCGCCAACAGTTTGAAGAGCGTCGTTCTTCCGTGTCTTTCCCGTTGTCTCCCATCTCATCTTCTCCTCTTTTTTTACCACTTTGTTACAGTAATGATGACAAAGTTAAAGCTATTTATAAATGCTTTTCTCTCGCAGGAACTAGCCTCCCTCTTCTCGGCCCCCATTTTCCTGTTTGAGCTTTCAAATTAAAAGCATATTTGTGTGAACGTTGGTCAGCAGGAGAGGGAGTGTCGCGCAGAAGAATGCCCTGCTGCTTCCTGCTTCCTGTCCAGACAGGAAGTGAAGGATGCAGCCGTGTTGTTTCAGCATCTTTCTGCAGGGCAGATAAGACTCTGAGAGTGTGTGTGTGTGTGTGTGTGTGCTCCAGTCACATATTAACTGTTTTATCTTGATCAGGCCTTTGCACTGACTGTGTAAAGATGCTGTAAAACAGGACTGAAGTTTCCCTGAAGCCAACCTGCCTCAACACTTTTAAACACTAATAAATTCCATTTTTACCGTCGTCATGACGGAGACGGAGCGGCAGCATCGGAGGACAGGAGTGGACGGAGGAAAGGAGATAAGGAGAGGAGGTGAAAGTGGAGTCAGACTGGTCTAAACTGGAACTCTTCGGTCTCCTCGGCAACAACAGCTGTTAAAATCACTAACGTGCACACGCTCAAACACACACAGCCAGTGAAGAGTGGGATGGGAGGCTTGTAGGCAGACAAGTGTTTGATTGGCCAGAATATGCCTTGTCCTGTAGAGAGTGTGTGTGTGTGTGTGGAAATGAAGGCTGTATTCTTCTGACACACAAAGGTTGCCATTATGGCGGGGGGGCGGGGGGGCAGCTCTTTTTTCCGCATCTTTCTGTTTTCGGTATTTTCGCTCTGGTTTTCTTCTGCTTTTTAAGTTTTTTTTTTTTTTTAAACACTCACAAAGTGAAATGTTTCTCAGAGACGATGATGACGATCGGGTGTTGGCACGTTTTCACCGCCGTTGAGGTTCTTCGCGAGGGAATTTCCTCGAGTTTCTCTGGAGTTTTCGGCACTTCTGAACCATCCGGAACCGTCTGACTCGGTGTGAGTGTGTTAAACAAGTTCAGGGCTCAAGTCGGCCTTGGCATGTATAAGCACGTAGAGAGGCCTCACCAAACACACACACACACACACACACACACAGGTGTGATGACAGACCTGTCGGGGTTTACTTTGCATGCAGAGATGGAGAGAGACCAGGGGGCGGAGCCTCTGCAGACGACACACCTTGTCATCTCATGCGTTATGTTGTTGGAGTTCATTTACCCCCGAAGCAGGTTTCCTTCCTGACGGTGAGGTACTGCCAGTCATACAAACCACCAAGGTCACCTGACATTCTGCTGTGTGTGCTGGTAACAGGGTTAGCATCAGTTAGCGTAGCGTAGTCTCAGTTGTGGCTGATGTCAGTTGTTTAAACAGGAGTCAGTTATGGATGTGGCCAGCTGTGCGTGTGTGTGTGTGTGTGTGTGTTGTGTGTGTGTGTGTTGTGTGTGTGTGTGCGTGTGTGTGTGTGTGTGTGTGTGTGTGAGAGGGAGATAAATATGTTGCTTGTTCGGTGGAGCAGCAACTGCTGGAGGAGGAGTAAAGTGGTGCCTGGATGTCCAAGTTCTGCTCAGTTTCCTCAGCAAACGTTTGATTCCTGGGTGATAAGACTTCGTATCCCATCATGCTCCTCTGTCCTCTGGGTGCGCTGTCACTGTATGGGTCAGAACATGGTGTATTTACTGCTGTTGCTGTCTCTGTTTAACATGCGCATGCACCCCCCCCAACACACACACACCACACACACACACACACACAACACACACACGCAACATGTGCAAGTTAGCATCTGTTAGCATAGTTTGAAAGAATAGAGGTCTTGCAGAGGAGAGAGCAGAGGTCACTGGCTGTCTGCTACACCTGTTAGTGTGTGTGAGCGTGTTTGTGAGAGCGTGTGTGTGTGAGTGTGTGTGTGTGTGTGTGTGTGTGTGTGAGAGAGCAAGACAGCTGCTCAGCATGTTGACAGGGTCCCCCTGCTCTGACTTATCACACCCCTCCACCACTGTGGTTGTAATTACAGAAGAAAGCTGTAGGAGGATGAACACACACACACACACACACAGACACACGCACACACACACAAAATCATACGCTTTTCTCATTTTTCAGTCAATTTAAGGAATTGGCCACATGAATACAGGAAGCAAAACTGCTGTGTCATGACACAGAACGCTGACGTCCAGGATTGTTTGCAAGGGAGTTAAAAGTTCTCTAATTTCGGATCGATGGAGCGTCCCTGCGAACATGTGATCACACAACATCTCGCATATTCATATGTTTTCACACATCCAGTCAAACGTGTGTGAGAAAGATTCCAAAATGTCAAAGAAGCACAAGATCAGACTTGAACTGAAAGTTAACCAATAACTGCGTGCACTGACTCATCTGTGTGTGTGTGTGTGTGTGTGTGTGTGTGTGTGTGTGTGTGTGTGTGTGTGTGTGTGTGTGTGTGTGATAAGGATGCTGAGTGAGTGAGCATTAAAAGGGGGGGGGTTCTATGTCCTGAAAAGCTGCAGCTTAAACAGCCAATCAGGCGTGAGCTCTCTGTTGGGCGGTCGGCAGGCAGCCAATCAGGCGCAGGATTCCAGAGCGGCCGGTCTGGTCTGACTGGATTGTGTTGAGCCTCCCTCGTCCCGCTCCATCACTGCTGCCTTCTGTCCCAGCACATGTCTCCTCCTCCTGTCATCTGAGTCAGGCCATGAAGGTGTCCTGGCAGCCATGTTGAGCTGAGCCCAGACAATAGGACGGGTTTAGAGCCGCCGCCTCCTCCGCTTGTTTGTGCACGTCAAGTCAAATAGAACAACGTGCACCCGCTGCTCCGGGGTTATTTTTACATCTGTGGTGTTTCCCTGTCCTCCTCAGTGGGCAGCATCTCTTAACTGGTTCCCAGTTAAAACGGTTAAAGGCGCTCAGGTGTCTCCCAGTTAAGGTTTCACCTGTCGGCCTCATGAGGGACGCGGGCGCTCACCTGTCCCGTTTGGGTTTGGGCCCGATTGGCATCAAACAGAAGCCTGATCAGCAGGCTGTTCCTCTCTGAGCGGATCAACAGTTTATTGAAGGGGGCAGTTGGGGCAGTTGTGATGCAGCCGGGGCCACCTCCCCCCCCCCCCCCCCCCCCCCCCCTTCCAACACAGGGAAATGAAAGAGGCTGTAGATGTTTCTTTACCTCTGCACCATCCCTCCATCTCCTGCCCGCTCCTCTTCACCCTGAGCTGCTTCCTAATTAGCTTTAGCGCCCTTTAAGCTTTTAATCTTTCTCTCCTCCTGTCATCCATCCCTAAACCCTCCTGCTCTACCTCCTCCAGCTCCATCCATCCACGTATGTGGCCTTATTGATGCCTAATCGATGAGTTTTAGGGCTGTTATATCTATATTTGTGTGTTTGCCAAGTGTTTCTGGCGGAAATGTGAAACTATTTTCCCTGTCAGGAGTCACATCTGCCACATGGAATTAACCATGGTGGTGGATGAAGCTCCTCCCCCTGCCTGGGCAGACAGACAGGTGTGCGTCCTGTGTGTGTGTGTGTGGTGTCTCACTGATCGTCTCTCTGTGTTCTCCCGCAGTGTGAGCAGTGGTTGCAGACACATACAACAAGCCCCGCCCCCTCTACCGCCCCGCCCCTGACATCAGGCCAGTGAACGTGCGTTGCGTTAGGAAGACGGACGGGTAAATATGCTCCCTCTTTTTGCTCCTCCCTCCATCCTGACAGAGGACCAATCAGATTCCACCTGCTGTCAGTCTGTCCTTCTCCATCGTGGCCGCCATCCCTCCATCAGCATCTCCTGACTCCGCCCCCTGCTTATTCCTTCCTCTCTCCTCCCCCACCTGCCACACACACACGCACACACACGCATGCTCACACACACCTGTAAATGCTGCCTCACCTGCTGCTTGTCATGTGACCCAGCTGTTTCCTGACATCACTGTTTGCATCACCTGTTTTCTTCTTTTTTGGTGTTTATTGATGTTTATTGACAGTTTTTAGTTGGAGGTCCCAAAGACGACAGAGAATAAAGACAGTTGCTATTTTAACAGTAAATTAAGTAAAATCAGCAGTCAAAATCAAGCTAAACATCTTTAGTTTAAAAAACACATCAAACATTTAAGTAAGTTTGTTCCTCGTGGTGTTAAAAGGTGTCATAATCCAGATGAATCCGGGCCAAACTGGTTGAAACCTGGTTGATACTGGAACCAGTAAAACTGGCTTTGAAATAATTTATTTAGGAGTTTAATGATTGTTGTTGTCGTTTGTGAATTAACAAAGATGGTGTTTGTGTGGCGACAGTGAGGAGGTAATAAACAGCCAACATATGGCCCACAGACCCCCCCCCCCCACACACACACACACACACGTCCCAGCAAACACAGCTAGCATAGATTAGCATAGATTAGCTAAAGGAAAACAATGGTAGATTTATCAACGTTATTATTGCACGTTTTCAACAACAAAGTCAACTTATTAAACTACAACTGTTAAATCACCATTTAATCTAGATTTCTTTTAAATTAGGTGAAATGAACTTGTAATTTGAGTTATGTAGAACATGTTATTAGCTTTTTAAATACACTGTGTGGGTGTGGGTGTGTGTGTGTGGTGTGTGTGTGTGTGGTGTGTGTGTGTGTTGTTCATAATTTCCCTCCACTGAGGGAGGTGATGACAGCAGCCGTTTGTTTCTGTTGGCAAATAATTTAAAGCTATAAAGTGATTTTAATACAATTTCCATTAAATAATGAGCAGAAACATAAATGTGCTGGACTCTGGAGCTTTGGGCTTTGATCTTCCTTTATGACACTTGTGCTGCGTGTTGGTGTCACACGTGACGCTGAGCTGCTTGTGTTGGTGTTGAACTTGTGATCTTGAACGCAGCTCCGCTGATGAGCTCAGTATCAGGTGGGTCACATGATGTTAATCCAAGTTTTGGAGGGTTTCTTTGATCTTTTCAGTCTCAATCAGGTTTCTTTGATCTTTTCCGTCTTTCAATCACACACACGAACCGTTCTGAGACATTTTAAGAAGCATTTTCAGCTGAAAATGTGATTTTTGTGACGGATTTGGAGCAAATCTGGGGTTCTGACATGTGGGTCATTTTCCAGTCATGGACGCCCCCAGCGAGGAGAAAGCAGAAGGAACAACGGAGGAGGTGAAGCTGGCGGAGGAGAAAAGCCCGGATGGCGTCCCAGGTGAGCTGAAGGTGCACCTGCTGGTTCACCTGGTTCACCAGGTTGCATTTTAGTGACGCAGCAGCTCTGTAGCCGTCACAGAAGTGAGCGGAGCGTCCGGGGAGGCCGGCGGGCCGGAGGAGAGCCTGCAGAACGGAGACCTGTCCTCCATCAACGCCATGATGTCCACCGTGATGTCGGCCGCCGGAACCATCAACGCCGACGGAGGGAGCGGAGTCACCTCGGCCAGCGCCTCCACCGCCCCGTCGCCCAGGTAACGCCGGCGACGCCCACGCCCACGCCGCGACACACGCCTCACCTGACACTTCCTCCCTTCGCTCCTCTAGCCCCTCCCCCAGCAAGTCACTGACCACGGCCACCGCCATGAGAGCTCCGCCCAGCCGCAACGCACGACGCACCCAGGTAGATGCCGGCGTGTTTTTACCCGCTCCATTATTGTTTTATTGTATTCTCTCGTCTGTTAGATGTATTCCTTTCCTCCTTTCCTCCTTTCCTCCTCTCCTCCTTTCCTCATTTCCTGTCTCCTCTGTCTTGTCACTGTGGTTCATCTTTCTCCCATCATGCTCTCCTGCATTCCATGCCGTGTCACTGTTTCCTGCTTCTGAAACAGGAAACAGGAAGTGTTTCTTCAGGCTCTGTGTGTGTGTGTGTGTGGTGTGTGTGTGTGTGTGGTGTGTGTGTGTGTGTGGTGTGTGTGTGTGTGTGTGTGTGTGTGTGTTTTCCTGTGTTAAACGAGCCCTTTGCTGTGTGCAGGACAGTAAAGAGGACAGCTCGGCCTTCACGTGTCCGCTCTGTGACAAAGCGTGTCAGACGCAGCACCAGCTCACCATGCACATCCGACAGGTGAACCACGCACCACTCAAAGCTCTGCGAGTTCTGCCCCGTTCGACCCCGTTTGACCCCGTTTCCCCCCCCGCAGCACAACACCGACGCCGGCGCCAACGACCACTCCTGCAGCATCTGCGGGAAGTGCCTGAGCTCGGCGTCGTCGCTCGACAGACACATGCTGGTGCACAGCGGAGAGAGGCCCTACAAGTGCTCCGTCTGTGGACAAACCTTCACCACCAATGGCAACATGCACAGGTCTGCACACACACACACAACACACACACACACACACACACACAACACACACACACACACACACACACACACACACACGTGGATTCGGAATGTTTCCACTCTCCACTTTACCCTCGTTTCGTCCTCTGTGACGACCTTTAATCACATCTGAGCTAAGACGGCCGTGAGGTCGCCTTCGAGGATCGGGGGCCCAGCATCGATCCCGTTGCCGTGACGACCCTCCGGGAGCGCCGCTACTCTTTGTACACTGACACAACAGCCCCGCACCTGTTGACAACTCGTGTGGGATCGCGTCTGACTCAGCGTCTTTCCCGCTCACCGATTGGCTGCTTCCTGGGGTCACAGTCCGCTTTGCTCCGCCTCCTCCTTCTCTTCGCCCGCCTCATTGGTCACTAATCAGCTTCCTGTCAGACGGTGCCAGGGCTCCTACCAGGACCTCTTATGGGCGTCCAAACCGCTGCCTGTCAGGTCCTATTAATAGAAGATAACCTCCAAACACCCCTCTCCTCTTTATTCTACTTTTCTTTCACTCAGTTGAACAACGTTACTATGTTAGCGTCTCTCCTGTTGGAGCTGGACATGAAGCATTATTATGGATTATAGCAGCGGTATTAAAGTGTCTGAGCTCCTCACAGCTCCTCCGTTCTATGCACATGTCTAGCTGGTCTTGTTGGGTCTGACTGTTGTGTCTGGATGGACACAAATGTTTTGATGTTTGTCAAAAGGTGACGGTGAGCCGGTCGCCGACCAGTGGTCAGGAGGACTTCCTGCTGTCCCGTCATGACTTCCTGTCTCAGCCTTATAAAGCTAGCCTGCGCGTAACCGTGCGTTAGTTTCACACACTTATGGTCCGTGTGCGTTAACGAGTCTACTGGGTTTCTGCTGCCGTGCGTGTTCATAAACGGTGTGCACGTGTAAGTGTGACGATGTTTAAACAGCTGCTCTGATGATGACGATGATGATAATAATGATGATGATGATGATGGAGGAGTTGTGTGACTTTCCTCGTCTCTTCCAGACACATGAAGATCCATGAGAAGGACCCAGCCAGCGGCCTACTGCCCGTCAGCCCCCCCTCCCCCACCAAACGCCGGCGCCCGTCTATCAAGAGGAGGCAGGAGGAGGATTACGAGGAGCTGCCCACCAAGAAGGTAAAGATGAAACATCATGTGATGAAGTGTTTTCTGGATCAGAACCTGTTGGAAGAATCGGCTCCTCTTGGCTTCTTCGGCTGTTCCTGAACCTTCTATAAGAGTCATTAAAACAGGAAGTCATGCTGTCAGCTGGGACATGACTGTGTGTGTGTGTGTGTGTGTGTTCATCAGCAGGCCATGGAAGATGCAGCCACAGGGGAGGAGGTGGCAGCATTGGGGCTCCATGGAGCCGAGGAGGAGCTGCTGCCCTGTCCCATCTGCTTCAAGACCTGCAACTCCAGGCTGGAGCTGGACGCACACATGGACACACACCCGGACACAGCACTAAGGTACACACACACACACACACACACACACACACACACACACGCGCGCGTTTAATCTTCCCAGAATTCTTTGCTGTGTTCCTGCCCAGCAGCACCTGGTTATGGATGATTTTGTTATAGATTAATTTAGGAGGGAAGATGATTGTTGGAAGGGGAGAAAAAGTTAATAAGTAAAAGAAAAGAGGAGAAGGGTTAAAGACGCGATCCACCAGGTCTGGTTACCGGGACAACGTGCAATTCATCCTGAAAAAAGAGTCTGTCACCATAGCAACCGAACAACACAAGTGAAATGGCACGAGGGGAAAGACATGAAGGAAAGATGAGAAGGAACAAAAGAGAGAACAAAGGTCTGAAAGAAAATAAATACTAGAGTAAAAGGAGAAGCAAACAGATATGAAGGTTCTGGGAACGTGAAAGACAGATGTTTGTAGAGGGAAGCATGAAGACGGGTGTGAGGGAGCTGTGATGGAGGAAGACTTCAGTAAGTCCTCCTAATGACTGTAAGAGGATCAGCAGGAGGACGGAGGGATGTTGTGGCCATTTTAGCCTAAGAACCCTTAGATTGACCTCCCCTGGAGGCACTGTGGGATTGTGGGAGATGTTGGCACCATTTAAGTGGGTGAAGTTTCCCTCTTTGTTATGGGATCAGGACATTTCTCAGTCACACATGTTGTTCCTGTGGACGCTCCCTGTCTGAGCTCACGGTGTCTCTGCAGGTGTGACCTCTGCTGCCTGTCTTTCCGAACCCACCGTGGTTTGTTGCGTCACAACGCAGGGGTCCACAAGCTCCTCCCCCAAGACCCCAACGGGCGCCCCTTCATCCAGAACAACCCCTCCATCCCCACCGGCTTCAACGACCTGGCGTTCATCGACTTCTCCTGCAAGAAGTTTCCCCACATCGCACAGGTGCTCCAACCCCGACGACCTCGGGACCCTGCCAATGACCTCTGGTGTCCCCGACTGTCACAGTCGTCCTAACGCGTGTGCGATCGCTGTTGCTGACTCGTCTGCAGGTCTGGTGTGAGACAAACCTCCGTCGCTGCATCAGCAAGTTTCACCGTTTTGTCTGCGACTGTTGTGACAAAGCGTTCCCGCTGCGCTCCGCCCTGGACATCCACAAGAGCCGCTCCCACCCGGACAAGACCTCCAGCAGCAGCGTCCAGGAGGAGGAGGAGGAGGAGGAGGAGGAGGAGGAGGAGGAGGGAAGCGTGGAGAATCAGGAGGGCGCCTCAGACCTGGTCCCGGAGCAGGCCAGCTTCCTGGAGGGTCTGGGACTTCAGCATGTGTCCAAGGTGAACCTCAGAACCTTAGTGCAGCTCCTCGGCGTGAGCGTTAAGAACAACCTGACCCTCAGCTGTGCTCTCTCAGGTGAAGGCCGGTCCCACAGACGACGAGATCCATCAGGCTCACCTGGACAGCATCAAGATGATCCACGTGGAGCCTCCGTCGACCAGCCTGCCCCAGGAGCTGGCCTCGGCCTACCTGTCCGGGGGGCTGGGCCTGGCTCTCGGCTTGAGTCTGGGCAGCCTGACCACGCTCAGCATCCCCCTGATTGAGGGTTCTGGCTCCAGCTCCACCCTGCAGGGCCTCTCCCAGAGGGACGCCCTCAACATGCTCTCCCTGCAGCCGTTCCAGGCCGGCTTCCTCCTGCAGCCCAACGGAGGCGCCGCCACAGGCAGCGTGGCCTCGTCGGGGGCCCAGCCCAGCGAGGCGGGGGGCGCCGGCGTCGTGGAGCTGGCGGATATCCAGCAGATCCTCAAAGTGGCGAGCGCAGCGCCCACTCAAATGGGGCTGACCCTTCCACCTCTGGCCAAAACCCAGGGGTTCGCTGGGGCTCAAGGTGAGCATCGACCACGTTCTCAGCCAGTCCGTGAGTCCAGAACCACCAAGAATGAAATAGTTGCTTCCTTTTTTTGAACGTGTAACTACCGTTGTTGTAGCAGTAACAACGGGAGCCGCCGTCCCGCCTCTAAACCAGCGCCTGCTCATCTTTCAGGTCAGAAGACGATGCCTCTGCTGAAACCCAAACCTCCCATCAGCCCGCGGTCCAGCCTGACGGCGACCACGCCGCCGCCCCTGCAGAGCTCCCAGCAGGCCTCGCTGGGCTGCATCAGCCCAAGCCTGCCGCCCCCCACGCCATCCCTGTTCAAGTCGCCCTCCTCTTCCTCCTCCGCGGCCGGAAATGACGGCCAGCTGGATGCAGAGTGTGCGGGCGACGCGCAGACGCCGCCGTCTGATTCCCCGCCGGCCGCCACCACGGCAGCGGTGCACGAAGAGGCGGGGCTAAGCGGGAGAAAGCCGGGGGCCAAAGTTGGGAACGGCGGAGGCGGGGCCAAAGGCTCGTTCCCCTGCAGGTTCTGCGACCAGGTGTTTGCCTTCTCCGGGGTCCTGCAGGCCCACATGCGGTACCACCTGGGCATCCTCCCTCACCAGTGCAACATCTGCGACTACGTGGCGCCGGACAAAGCCACTCTGATCAGACACCTGCGGACGCACAGCGGCGAGCGGCCGTACGTGTGCCGAGTCTGCCATTACCCGTTCACCGTCAAGGCCAACTGCGAGCGCCACCTCAGGAAGAAGCACGCCAAAACATCGCGCAAGGACATCGAGAAAAACATCAAGTACGTCACCTCCACCAGCACGGCCAACATGGCTGCCGTGATCACCGCCGCGCCCACCACCCCCCAAGACACGGAGACGGGCTGCACCGGCGCCGACACCACCTGCCGCTACTGCGGCGAAGACCTCAAGACGTACCGGGCGCTCCAGATCCACCTGCGCACGCACAACGGCTGCCAGAGGAAGCCGTTCGAGTGTCGGCGCTGCGGCGCCGCCTTCCTGGCCAAGCGGAACTGCATCCACCACCTGCTGAAGCAGCACCCCGAGGTGCAGGAGCGGGAGATCGAGGAGCACATCGCCACGCTGCTGCCCGCCACCGCGCCCGTGGCCAACGTCCCGCCGGCTCGCTCTGCCGCCGTCAGTCAGGTGATGCTCAACGGCACGGGTCAGCCCCCTGTCCCGGTGCTCCAGGCAGTCAAGGTGGAGGAGCTGCCCAACGCTCTGTATCCCACAGAACTGGACCAGCCCCTGGACTTCTCCGCCAAAGCCCGCGGCCCCCACAGCCAGTCGGGCTCTCCTGGGGTCAAACTGGAGAGCGTGTCCCCCAGCTTCGACAGCTCGGACCAGCCCATTGACTTATCCATCCCCAGCAAAAGGCAGAAGAGGGAGCCGACCGGTACCAGAGCCTTTCGGGAGATCAAGATGGAGCAGATCAGCGGCACGGAGCAGCAGCAGCAGCAGGGCGTCGCTGTGTCCAAGGAGGACAAAGCTGCCGCGCTCGCACCCAATCCACAGCCCACGGCCCAACACGGGTGCTACCAGCTGCCCCACGGGTCCACCACGCCGCCCGGCTCCCTGACTAACCTCAACATCCCCGCGCGAGCTCAGCGCCTCAAGCCGCTGCTGCCCAAACCGGCCTCCGCCTCCACCTCCTCTGCTGCCCTGAAGGAGCTGCCGCCCCTGGCCTCCATCGCTCAGATCATCCACTCCGTCTCTGGAGCTCCAGACCTGCTGAAGAGGGAGGCCACACTGGACGGCAAAGGCCCGGCAGGCAGCTCCCCTCAGGTCGACTGTGCCGCTGACGGGCCCGGTCTTTCCGCTGGTCTGGAAATACAGAGCGACGACACGTCCGACAGGTAAGACTTCTGCCCCGTTACTGCTTTTCTCTTTGTTGTGATAATGGGAGAAGGTTCCGCCCAGCAATGATGCTTGCTGCCGTTTTATCCTCCCTGGTGGAGATGGCAACAAAGTGAAACCTGACCCAATTTGACTTTTAATAGGGGTGAAAATAAGAAAAATCAAACCTGTGACCTCCCCACATGCAGTACTGGCAGCCGCCAGCAGATGGTGCTAAAGTGTTGTCTTTACACAGGAAACGCTCCAGGAAGAAGCCTGCTGCCCTCACAGTTAAAGAGAAGAGTGTTGGCCTGGACCTGGAGTCCAGCGGCGAGTTTGCTAGTGTGGAGAAGATGCTGGCCACCACCGACGCCAACAAGTTCAGCCCGTACCTGCAGACCAGCGCCGCGGAGCTCGGAGGGTCGAGAGGTGGGTCTGAGGGGAGAAGTGGTGAAAGCTGAGCAACGCACAGGCACCAAAATCACCTTTAAACCCTCTCCGGACAGATTCTGACAAAATGGCGGGAAGGGAGGAGAAAGAGGGCGGAGCCAAGGATGAGATGAAAGCAGGAACTGTGGTGGCGCCGCAGTCTAAAGGGAAGAAGAACGCCTACTCCAACTCGGTCCAGAAGATGACCTGCCCCTACTGCCCCCGAGTGTTCCCCTGGGCCAGCTCTCTCCAGAGACACATGCTGACGCACACAGGTGACGTGCACGCCCACCGCCGTCGATCCCAACTTCCTCCAGTCATGTGACCCTGGCCACACCAGGGTCACATGACTGGAGGAAGTTGGCGTTTCAGGACGGTCCTCCCGCAGGTCGTTGACGTTCCTCCTCCCCCAGGTCAGAAACCGTTCCCCTGTCCGAAGTGCGACGCCTTGTTCTCCACCAAGTCCAACTGTGAGCGCCACCTGCTGCGGAAACACGGCGTCACCCAGCGAACGCTGCGGCGGAACGGCGCCATCAACAAGACGACGGACGACGGCTCCCACGAGAGTGCAGGTCAGAGCGCACACGCGGACGTGGACACAGGGCGCCGCACACGCCGGCGCCGCGTCCTCTTGTGCACGTGTGCTAATGTAGGATGGCCATTCTTGGTTGCCGTGGAAACGGATGTTTGTTTCCCGCCACAGAGAGCCAGTCGGAGACGGAGCAGATGATGGCGGATCCCAGCGCGTCCTCAGAAAGTGGCTCCGCCCCCATCGGAGATGACCCTCTGGACCAGCTGGAGGCGGGCCCAACGCCACCCAGCCCTGCCCACAAACCAGGACACGGTCAGTGATCAGAACCATCCGGACCGGCGCCGGTCGCTGGACCCGTCCGGGTCGCGCGTTCGCTCACGTTGGCCGATTGTGTTGAAGGTTGCGGCGCTGCGGAGCCGGCGGCGGCAGAAACCACGGAGCCAACCAAACCGCAGGGGGAGGCGGACAGCGGCGCCGCAGAGGGGAAACGGCCGCCTGCCGGCGACGGCGCCAAGGTGAGGCTCCGCCCACGTTCCTGTCGGGCCCAGGACGTCTGCCGGTCTGATCCCTGTTTGGTCCACAGGTGGAGAGCGCCGACGACGACGACTGTCACAGCAACAAGAGTCTGGACCTCAACTTCGGCAAAAAGCTCATCGACTTCAAGCTGTCGTCGTCCTCAGGCCCCGCCCACGAAGAGCCGCCCGCAGCCTCCTGCCCGACCTCGGCTCCTCCTCCGATGGCCAGGAGACGGAGGCGGCGCCGCCCTCCTCCCCTCCGGCCCCGAAGCAGCAGCCTGACTCCAAACACGTGTGCCAGGTTTGCCAGAAGAGCTTCCGCTACGCCACCACCCTCACGCGCCACCAGAGGGCGCACCTGTCCGAGCCGGTGGCGGCCGCCGCCGCGGCGGGGGACGATGACCTCACCGCCGCCAACGAGGAGGCGGCGGACAGCGGCTCGGCCGAGGAGAAGGAGGAGCAGAGGGAGGCCGAACTGGAGGAGGAGGAGGAGGAGGGAGCAACCAGGAGAGGAGACAGTGAAGGAGGAGATAGTGGGGAGTCGGAGGAGGAGGAGAAGGAGAAGGAGGAGAGGAGCGACGAAGAGGCGTCGGAACCAAAGAGCGCCGAGGGGGAGGAGCCGGCGGGAAGACGAGTGGACAAGAGGAAGAAGATCTGCAGCGTCTGTGGGAAGAGGTTCTGGTCCCTGCAAGACCTGACCCGACACATGAGGTCGCACACAGGTACGCCCCTCCCCCGTGCACAGGTACGCCCCCCCCCGTATGCACACACATGGGCCCCTCCCCCGTGCACAGGTACGCCCCTCCCCCCATATGAGGTCACACCAGTACGCCCCTCCCCGGTGCACAGGTACGCCCCTCCCCCCACATGAGGTCACACACAGGTACGTCCCTCCCCCATGCACAGGTACGCCCCTCCCCCCTCATAGGTATGCCCCTCCCCCCACGAGGTCACACCCAATTAGGCCCCTCCCCCCGTGAGGTCACACCCAGTTAGGCCCCTCCCCTCTCCCTATGAGGTCACACCCGGTTAGGCCCCTCCCTCTCCCCACGAGGTCACATGCTTCTCACTTCCTGTCTGTTTCCTCAGGTGAGCGACCGTACAAGTGTCAAACCTGTGAGAGGACCTTCACCCTGAAGCACAGCCTGGTTCGCCACCAGCGGATCCACCTGAAGCCGCGAGGGGGCGACGGCGCCTTGGCCGGCAACGACGACGTCGCCAGCGAGGACGGGGACTCCTGCACGCCGACCCCCCTCCACCTGCCCGCCCTCGGAGAACGAGAGCGAGTGTGGGAGTGGCCTGGCGGGCGCCAAGGAGCTGGAGGAGGACGTGAATGAGGAGCCCGTGGGCTCAGAGGAGGAGCGGTGCGGAGCGGCTGGTCCAGAGGCCACGCCCACAGCCGCTCCTGACTCGGGCAACGCCGACCTCGCCGGCTCCAGCTCCGCCCCCAGGAAGATGCCGACACGGAGACGCCCGGCCAGTCGGAGGCGTCCAAAGAGCCGCCGCCCCCCCCAGCGCCGACCCCGAGGGCTTCATCCAGGGGCTGCTGGAGATCCGCGCCGAGCCCCCCCTGGAGCGCGTCCTGCCGGGGGCGGAGCCTCCCCTGGTGGGCGTGGAGTGAGGCGGCGCCTGCTGCGAGACATGAGCTCAGTGCCATAAGATGATGAAGATGATGATGAGGAGGCGGCGGCCCACAGACCCCCCGGGACAGAAGGGCGGCTGCTCGCTGAAGTGCCTTAACTACTCCGATGCTTTTCTAGATCACCCGATCAGGCGGACGGATCCATTTTTATAGCTTTTTATGGTGACAATGATTTTGAATTTTCTTGTGGGGAATCTTTATTAGCAATAAAAGAATCAAATTAAGATTTCTGTTCTGGAGTGTTTGAGAATGATCTCTGGTGGGCGGAGCCTCTTAACTGGAAAACCTGGAGCGTCACGGACGACCTGGAGCACCTGGACTTCCGCAGACGTGTGATTCGTCTGTCTCCTCCACACGCGTGTGATTCGCCTGTGTCCACACGCGTGTTCCAGCTCATCATGTTCTTCCTCCCTTCAAAGACTCTGGCGTTGATCTTCATCGGTCGCTTCTGTGCAGACGCACGAGTATTTGTGAGGAAGAGACTCCTGTTTTTGTTGATTGTTGCTGAACAAATCAAAGACGTGCGTGTGTGTGTGTGCGTGCGTGTGTGTGTGTGTGTTGTGGGGGGGGGGCGAGCGACGCCTCCCGTCTCACCTGAGGCTTCTTCAGCGCCTCCTGGATGCTAATGTATGTTGCAGCTAACGTGCGATCCAAGTACCTCAACCTCTTCAACCCCAACAAAACCAGTCACATTGTGCCCCCCCCCCCCCCAAACAATCCTTTGTCTTCCCAAACTGTTCAGGCAGGGCAAGTTCTTTGCTAGCTTGCTGTCCTCTGGGCTAACTAAGTGCTAACAAGTGTGAAAGGTAAAACTCGGCGTGTGTCTGTGTGTGATGACTTGTAAAACCTGCACATGCTTATTAGATTTGTCTTTTTCACGTGAGATGCTAACGGCTACTAGTTGGTTAAAGAAACTCCCGCCACTAAGGTGAACACGGGCTATGAAGGGTTAGCAGGCGTCCCCGTTAGCCGCGGCTAGCCGCTACGTTGCAAAGCTGTTGATAGATCAGGGATGGGTTCCTGGAGCTGCTGGCTGAGCTGTTAACGGGCCGAGAGGGGACGAGAGCAGAGCCGCTGCTCGAGCTAACGTCGGTCTCGTCCTGGCAGTTGTTCCTCTTCTTCTAAATTTTGTGATCATCTCTGCGGTGTGAGACGTGTAGTTGCGGCGCGCAAGACAATCAGCTTTATTTTAGCAAACCAAATCCATCCCGGTCCGATGGATGTGACGTCGAACCCGCTCCACGTGCTAACGCCGGCTGAAAGGGCCGAGACGGGTCGAGTCTGGACCCTGATCGTGACGACGGGACAGAGAGTGATGACGCGTGCGTTTTCTTTATTCTGTGACATTAATATCTGATCCTTTTTACCTTTTAAAACTAAATCAAAAACCTCATAAAACAATCGAACCTCAGTGGCTCCTGACGGGGCTGTGAGTTAACCGCTCCTCTAGTCAGTGCACAGTAACCAGTACTGAACAAATGGAACTGACCCGACTGGGTGCCGCTCTGGACTGGCACCAGCAGCTCCCGCAGCAGTGGCAGCAGAGCGGGAGATGCAGCACGTTTGAGAGAGTTTCTGCCGGTTGGTTGAGGGTTCGAGTCCCAGCGGCTCTGCTGGAGGTGCTGGTGCGGCGCCGGTTTGGGTCGCGATGTTTGTGTAGAAGTTCCGCACTTGAGGGGGACCCGCGTCGAGCCGAGTCACGTGGCCGGTTGAGCGGAGTCACGTGGCCGGTTGAGCTAATTTACCCCAGAACCAAATCTGAGGTGTGTGGTGGGAGCAGTGCTGACCCCTGGTGGACGATTACTGAACAAGTCAACCTGAAAACATGACCTTTGACCCAGAGAAACTCTCTCAAAATGTCTGCTCGACCTGTTCATCCTCTTGGAATTACACGCTAATGTGTGTGTGTGTGTGTGTGTACAGCCATACAAATAGTGGACTTCCGTTTGAATGCACAAGAACTTTTAATTGTATTTATTTGAAGCCGGTGTGTGTGTGTGTGTGTGTGTGTGTGTCAGAGACGTCGTTTCTCCTGTGACTTGAGAAGAAGCCATGTATTAAGAAATTTTGCTGCGGATGTTTTGAGGAGCCGATGTGTCCTGGCGTGGCGGCGCTCCGGGCGTGGGCGGCGCCCTCGGCGTGGGCGGCGCCCTGTGTGGCGGCGCTCCCGGCGGCGCCCGGCGTGAACCCCAAAAGCTTTATGTGATGCAGCTGGTGTCTGAGCGTGTGAGCTGATGCATCTGAAACTGTGAAGCTCGTTTGTGCTCATTAAGGTGACGTTTAGGTTTAGAGTCTTTCTGCATGTGGATTAATTATGTTAATTATGGATGATTTCTTTTTTTTTTCTCCCCTCTTCCACATTTATGTATGAATATAAGAATCTATGTAATCTTGCTCTCAGGGTCTTTCACAAATCCATTCTTGGGAAGCGTCGTGTCCTGAACGTGCACGTTCTTGGGAAGCGTCGCGTCCCGAGCGTGCACGTGCTGAGGACGACTCGAACATCAATCACTACATTCAGCACTTGACTGAACTGCTCTGATTATTGTTGTCCCTTTTTCTCAGAGTCTGTTCTCTGACAACTTCCTGTCTCGTCCCGTGTCACTTCCTGTCCTGCTCAGAGGTCAGGGGTCACCGGGACGGCTGTGAGTGGAGCTGGTTGAGGGTGGAGTGTTTCTGCTGTTGTAAACCTTCTGTATTCCAACAATAATAGCAATAAAGATGATACTCAGAAGCTGCGTCCGCGTCGTCTTCAGCCGCTCAAATTAAAACCTCGTTACGACGTTAGCGAGCGGAAACCGCCGTTAGCTTAGCTCGTGTTGGACTTTAATAATGTCGGAAAACCTGAATCATGTTTTTACCCAGAATCCTTTAATTATTACAGTTTAGCTTCATGATAATTACATTATGATTATAATTACAAGTCTTCATTCGTTAAGTTCTGGACTCAGAACCAGATCGATTCTGCTAACAGTCCCGTTCCCATGGCAACCAGCAGCCCTGCGTTAGTCCACATGTTCTCATGAGCAGGACGTCCTGGGGAACGAACACACACACACACACACACACACACACACTCTTCTGGTTCACACAGTGGAGGGTTTCATCAGCGCCTGTTCTCCAAACAGCTGCTTAAAGTGGAGAATGTGTTCCTCACAGTGCTCTCCTGACACACACGCGCACACACACACACACACACACACACACACACACACACACACACACACACACAGGTTAGCTCACAGTTTGAATGTCCTCAGGTTTCCCTCCTCAGATCTTTCATCCTCACCAGGGTTGAAACTGGGGCTTCCTCTCAGCCGCTGGTTCCTCTGCTGGAAGGACCTGAAGACGGTGTAGAACAACATCTGGTCTCCGGTCTGCTGCGCCGCGTCCAGGAACTTCCTGGCAGAGACGTTGTCGTGGCCACCTGCTCCCAGTCACACCAGTTCAGAGCCCTAAGTTATCATCGACACCCAGACTGGACCTGACGTGGTTCTGGTGGACCCGGAGGCCCGACGTACCGACGCTGCGGATGAATCTGAGCGCAGCCAGAACCTGGTGCTTGGACAGCAGAACCTCCACGATCTCGTCGTTGGCTGTGGAGAGACGCTGGACAGAAGACAGAGGTGATACACACCGACGGAGTGTGTGTGTGTGTGTGTGTGTGTGTGTGCGCGCGTGTGTGTGTGTGTGTGTGTGTGTGTGCGTGTGTGTGTGTGTGTGTGTGCGCGTGCGTACCTTCAGCATATCCAGGGACAGCTGGTGTGCAGGAGGATACGTGCTCTCCAGAGACAGCAGCAAACAGGCCTCCAACACAGAAGAAGAAATGCTGGGTCTGGACTTCAGATTGAACAGGTGTGTCTCTCCCACACCTGTGGAAGGAGCTAAAGCGGTTCTGGACTCACCAGGGGTTTGGAGTCACTGAGGACGTGGTACTGGAGGAACTGGTGCAGCATGTAGAAGAGGTTGTGCTGCACCAGCGTCTTGATGACCAGCTCGTACAGGTAGTGCTGCCACGCACCAACAGGTGTCAGACACGCAACAGACGCCTAGCAACGTGGTGCCCCTGTGTCCCGGCTTACCTGGACCGGGATCTGGAACTGGTTGAGGGAGCGGATGTACTCCATCAGCACGGCGATGGTGAACTTGTGGGAGGCGTCCTGAGAACAGGCCGAGGGTCAATAGGCCGCTCCGGCTCCCAACGTGCACAGGTGTTTCACTACCTTCCTCTCGGTGAACGACGACAGGACGTGCGTGTACATGTCGGACTGGTCGATGACGGCCTGAGTCCTGACGGGACACTTCTGCGCCGCGCCGCCCCGGCCGGGACCCGAGCCCATCGCCTGCAAACGTGGACGTCAGGAAGGGGAAGCTTCCACGGGGGCGCCGCCACCACGGGGGCGTCGCCGCCACGGGGGCGCTGACTCACCGCGGCGTAGCTCTGCTCCGCCTCCAGGTACTCCCTGTACACCTGGTTGAGTTTGTCGAAGACGGTCGCCACCACGGGGAGCCGCCCTCTGTCCCCCGCCTCCAGAACTGCAAACAGGCGCGGGTCAGCTGGGGCGCGTCACATGACCGCGAACTCACGTCTGGTGGCCGCGGACGCACCCTGGGCACAGACGGACAGGATGACCATCTTGCAGTCTCTGCGCCGCAACAGGAAGTCCATCAATTTGCCTTTGTCCTGCAGCAGGTGGACGGTGGGCGGCAGCCTCACGTGCAGGTACCACAGGAAGCCTGAGGACAGGTGGACAGGTGGACAGATGGACAGGTGAACAGGTGAACAGGTGGACAGGTGAACAGGTGGACAGGTGGACAGGTGAACAGGTGGACAGGTGGACAGGTGAACAGATGGACAGGTGGACAGGTGGACAGGTGAACAGGTGAACAGGTGAACAGGTGGACAGATGGACAGGTGGACAGGTGAACAGATGGACAGGTGGACAGGTGGACAGGTGAACAGGTGGACAGGTGGACAGGTGAACAGGTGGACAGGTGGACAGGTAGACAGGTGGACAGGTGGACAGGGGACAGGTGAACAGGTAAACAGGTGGACAGGTGAACAGGTGGACAGGTAAACAGGTGGACAGGTGGACAGGTAAACAGGTGGACAGGTGAACAGGTGGACAGGTGAACAGTGGACAGGTGGACAGATGAACAGATGGACAGGTGAACAGATGGACAGGTGACAGGTGAACAGGTGGACAGGTGGACAGGTGAACAGATGGACAGGTGGACAGGTGACAGGTGAACAGGTGAACAGGTGGACAGGTGAACAGATGGACAGGTGGACAGGTGAACAGATGGACAGGTGAACAGGTGGACAGGTGAACAGGTGGACAGGTGGACAGGTGAACAGGTGGACAGTGGACAGGTGGACAGGTGAACAGGTGGACAGGTGGACAGGTGGACAGGTGGACAGGTGAACAGGTGAACAGATGGACAGGTGAACAGGTGGACAGGTGGACAGGTGAACAGATGGACAGGTGGACAGGTGAACAGGTGAACAGGTGGACAGATGGACAGGTGGACAGATGGACAGGTGGACAGGTGGACAGAGTCCAGATTTGGGGAGATGAAAGAGGAGAAACGGATCCGAGCAAAAGACGTCTCGCACCTTCGCTGGCACTGATGATGATGTCGGGCTGGAAAACGCTCCACGATGAAGAGTCTGGTACCGGGGGTCAAAGGTCACCTGTAACAAGTGTGTTTTCACCGAGTCGCTTGGACACCAGAGAGATCAAAGGATACACAGCTGACAGGAAACTGGAGGCTGGGATGGAACCACCGACGGCCCTGAACACAGAACACACACTCAACACGGCCCACGGGGGATGGGTGTGTGTGTGTGTGTGTGTGTGTGTGTGTGTGTGTGTGTGTGTGTGTGTGGTGTGTGTGTGTGTGTGTGTGGTGTGTGTGTGTGTGTGTGGGTGTGTGGGTGTGTGTGTGTGGGTGTGTGGGTGTGTGTGGGTGTGGTGTGTGTGTGTGTGTGTGTGTGTGCGCGCGCGCGTGTGTGTGTGTACATACCTGACTGTGGTATCCTGTAGGGATGAATGGACCTGGCTGGTAGGACAGACTGGTGTGTGTTCACGGCACAATCTGGCTCCTTTAGCTTGATGTCAAAGATCAGAGACGTCTGTGGAACACACACATGCACGCACACACACGCACGCACACACACATGCGCGCGCATCATACTATTGTTTGTTCTAAAGCCTCTATGCGACTGGATAGCTCAGTGGTTCACCCCACTGACTTTGGTGTGGAAGGTTGTTGGTTCGAATCCAGGCGAGCCCTTGGGCAAGGCTCCTTACGCATATACGCCTACACCCCAGTATGAGCGGTCACGGTACAAACATGCTACGGCAAGGGGGAGCCAGGACGCCAGGAAGTGGGGGTGATCATCACCCCCCCAATATTGAGGGTGGGTGCAATGAGAGACAGAATCAGGACAAGCTGAGAGGGAAGGAAGAGGAATTCAACTACCACCCTGCCGAGGCCACACACAGAGTACCGGACCAATCTCTACTGGGGGACATGAACACACACTGGCAACATCATCTTAAGGCTCCGCCCAGGAGGTGCGAGGAAGAAGTTTTATTTTTCTCCTTTTATTTAAAGATAAAGAGAGACACACACCTGAGAGCTCTGGTGATGAACCACCACCAGGTTGTCAACGATGTTCAGAGCAAACTTCCCCGTCATGTTCAGCTTGAGGATGTGACTCTTCTTACACACTCCCTCCCTAAACACAGGTGACACACACACACCTGTCCATCATGTAAAAATGTCAACGTACAGAACAAAATTATTATGACCACTTAGATTAAGTCTGATTATTCCTGCAGCCTCAATTCACCAGACGCTGTAAGTGGTGTGTGTGTGTGTGTGTGTGTGTGTGTGTACCTGGGCAGGTGATACAGCACCACTTCAGCGCTGGGACTGTTGGCTGTCCTGGAGTGATGTTTCAGGTACATGACGAAGAGCTGACCATAGCTGCCAGACAGGTAGACAGACAGGTAAGAGAGAGCACCTGTGGGAGGGGCCAGCTTACCATGAAGTAATAGCTTAGGAGGATTTACATGGTTGCCATGGCGATGTCTCTCTCCGACAGACTGAGCTTCGCCGGTTTGGGAACAACAGGAAGCTCGATCTCAAACTTGGACATCTTGGACATGGTCCCGTTCTGGAAGAGGAAAAAGAGGAGACATGACGAGACGCGTCCGAGCTGGGCGGGGGCGGAGCCCGAGCTGGGAGGGGGCGGAGCCCTGCGTCGACCTTGAAGGCGAACGGCTGCAGGACGTTTCCCTGGACGGTGGTGGACAGCAGGATGACGGCCGCCTCTGGGTTGTACTGGTACCAGTTGACGTTGATGCTCTGACTCTTCAGCAGCTTCAGGCTGCGTTTGTCCGGAAACACCTGAAACAACGGTCGCCGACGACGACGCGATCAGACACAGATTAGGGTCAGCTGACGACTCAACCATTTCACCACAGCAGCGAGACAAACAGCTGGTCCAGGAAAGCCCGGCTCACCTGGTAGAACTCGATTCCCTGGTCGGTAACAAAGATGATCTCGTTCCAGCTGGTCCAACAGAACCCCAGAACGACGGCGTTCTTCATCTGCAGATCAAAGGGGGTCGACGCCTTCAACAGGAAGGAGCTTTGCTACGCAGCGTTTAAACCAAAGGTAAAGATAACATCCTACCTTACACTCCTGCGTGAACTCTATGTGAGGATACTCAGGAATAAAGTTGATAAAATCCTGAAAAAACAGCAACGCATCATCCATGTTTTTCTGGCTCTATTCAAACTCACAGGAACAAGAATAATCAAAGCTCTGAAACGGGAAGTTTGGCTCCTCACCACAGACTTGGAGGTTCTTTGGACCGCCAGGATTTTATTTCCAATAGAGAATTTGATGCACTTCACTTCCCCTTTATCGTCCATTCTGTGGGGGGGACAAAATGTGTTCAGCTGATGCGACAGATGCTTTCAAAAGTGTTGATATCTCAGCAGGTACCTGAAGGCAACACTACTTTTGTCATCTGGGCCCTTCACCACGACACCTGTGGCGCCCCCTGAACGCACCGCGAACACCTGCAGGCAAAACAATGTTTTTATCTGACTGATGTATTTCTATCAACCATGAACGCTCCTCAAGTTACAACCAGAGAAGTAAAAGTAATAGAAGAAGAAAGAATACGCCAGTGAATCATATCTGGGTGGTTTCTCACAAACTAGGGGATTTAAAGGATAAACTCCGCAGCTAACACGGAGCAGCGGGAAGAACTCAATAATGCTTCTTATAAAGAAGCGACTTGTAAATCTTTTACTCGACAACTCATTTAACTTGAGTTTAATGTGTCTGGGTTTCACAGATAATAAAAACCGATTTGCTCAGCCACCAACTAGCCTCGAGAATGCTAACTAGTCTTACGAGCCCACCTGCTTGTTAGCTTCGTCGAAAAACACGTTGTTGACGTTGGAGGCATGTTCGAACTGCACCGGGTTCTCACACAGTTCCAGGTAACGTTCCTCACTCATCCTGTGCTCGGCGTAGCTTCGGTTCCGAGACCCAACAAGTAGAAGCTGCTACAGAACAGCACAACTTCCGCTCACGTCAAAATACTTCCGGTGTGTATCACGTGACATCCACGTGACGTGGAACGGGAAAACCGGAAGCCAGATTTCACAGTGAGCTGAACGTTTAATGTCAATAAAACGAATCATCCACGGACTGAGGGAAAAACCCTGATTATGACAAGGCCAGAAAACAAATGGAAACATATCATGAAATTGTTTCAGGCAATCAGTCATTTATTTTTGACAACAATTGACAATTGATATCAGCCGATCATCACAGCATCAGAAACATTAAGACTGACTCTTACATATTTAGATGCCGACCTGTAAAAATCTCCAAATTCAGTCCCCTTCAGGAGGTGCCTGCAGCAGTAAGATTAGTCAGGTCTGATAGGTGGGTCCTGCAGCCAGGAGGCCCCACCTCGGCGGCCTGTGGGTGGAGGCATGAGTGGAGGGGGGCACCAACTGCTCTGCCTTCATTTAGACTCTTTACAATCATACAGAGTGAATCAAACAACGCGGTTAATCATCAACGCCCGGTTTCAAAGGAGGGCCGCCATCTTCAGACTCCACAGGGAAAGTCTTCTTTCCTCGCCTTTGCACATGATCTTCATTCCTCTTCTCTAGAGCCACAATCTATTTGGACACCACAGATGAGCAGATTATTAACTCCAACCTTCGGTTGCTGGAAAAGTGTTTGTCTACCTCACTAACGAAGTCGGCCTCGTCCTCAACTCCAATGGGGATCTTCAGTCCGCTGACAGCATTAAAGAGCTCGTACGGGTTCATGGCCTCGGCCACGTCCTTCTTCTGGAAGAACTGTGGACAAACAGTCATTTACATCTACACACAGAAGAACGCCCACATCCACGCCCTGGAGACTGAAGCAGCTGTTACCGTGGAAACATTCTTGCAATCCCTGAAGAGGAACTCCAAACCGTGAGGATGAGTGGGCTCCACAGACTGACTGACATCGATCAACCAGACCTGCAACAGAAGCCATCATCTGATCAGTGATCGACTGGGATCGAAGTTTGTCTCCCCCTGGTGGCCGCAGCGGCAACGCCACACCTGAGTCACACTAATATCGGTTCATTTAGCAATCAAGACGATGGATTCTAATCAATTTAAAGTCAAGATTTATGAGTCAAAGGAGTTTTGTACCTTTCCTTCAAACCACAGCATGTTGTATTCGCTCAGGTCAGCGTGAACGAGGTTACACTCCTGATACAACGTCTGCATCATCTGGACGAGGAGGGGCAGAAGTCAGAGGTCGTCTGGAGTCACGGTCACTTGACCTCCTGAAGTGGTTCTGGCTGCTGCACCTACCTGGAGAACCTGGTAAAAGGCGTTCTTCATGTCCTCACCACTCAACAGGACGTCTTTCAGCTTGGGGGCGGGGACGTGGTCTTTCCCGATGAACGACATCACCAGGATGTGTTTCTTCAGCAGAACCGCCTCCGGACAGGGAATCTGGGCCTTCTTCATCCTTATTTAGCCATCAGCACTTTCATTAATATGCTGAAGGTTCACTCATTAAAATAGTGCTAAACTGGTTGGTGCTGCTGGTTAGTTTGAGGCCCAGAGCACCAGCAGCCTTTACCTGCACAGGTTGTGCATCTCCTTCTCCGCCCACAGTCGGATGATCTTGCGTGGGTTCAGTTTGCTGAAGCGATCTTTGAAGCGGTAATCGTCTTTGATGTAGCGATCCCGGTTCTTGAACTCGTTCAGGGTCGTCTTGAAGACCTTCAGGACCACCTCGTCTGGAACCGGCTGCTCCTCCAGGCTAACACACACACTGTGTTAATTAAAGTTTTCTTTAATGAACACAGTGCGTCTGTGGCGAGCGCTGGCTCCACCCACCTCCCTCCATCGGCGTGGAAGACCACCGACTCTTTTCCGGTACTGATGCAGCCGTTGATCTTCTCCAGCACGCCGGCATTCACCATCTTGTACATCAGCAGGCGAGTGCGAGAGTCCACTGCTTGTTCCTGAGGAGCAGTTCAGTCAACGAGAAGCCACAGAAAAGGAGCCAGAGCTACAGCAGGGGTGTGCATGTGCGTGTGCGTGTGCGCGTGCACGTGCACGTACAGAGGTGGAGTGCTCCTTCTTCTCGTGCAGTCTGGCGCTGCGCCGCTGCTCACTGTAGCAGTGCTGCTTCAGAGAGTTGAAAACCTGATTGGACAGCTTCAGGTCCATCCCCAACCCGTCGCCCACATGGACCTCTGGAGCAAACTGCAGTGAAAGTACAGGAGTGTTACCACGGCAACAGCATGAGTGACAGCTGTTCTGGACATAAAGGGGCGTGGTCAGTGCAAGTTTTTGTGTGAAGACGCTGCCATACGTTGTCCATCCGCGCCGTGTTCTTGCGGCCGCACGTCACCTCGTCGTCGTGTTTGGTCGTGATGTTCTTGCCTTTACCTGAAAAGCCTCTGCGGGGGGTCGCCTGAGGTTTGTCTGAGGATCACAACACACCAAGCAGAGAACTGATTAGACATCATAATATTCTTGTGTTGTGTGGTGTGTTTAGAGGGGGTGTGTGTTTAGAGGGGGTGTGTGTTTAGAGGGTGTGTGTGTGTGTGTGTGTGTGTGTCAGGTGAACAGGAGGAACAGGAACATGAAAGCAGCCCGCGTGATCTTCTGTGTTTCGCTCCACTTCCTGTTGCTGCCTCACCGGCTCTGTAGGGGTCGTGTCTGGTGTCCTGCCAGTCCACCTCATCCTCAGAACTCTCACTGTCTTCATAAGGATGAACCATCCGGAAGTTCTCGAAGGAGATGGACACTGGAGACAAAGAGGCGAGCATGAGCCGTGGGGCCCCGGCACCGTTGATGGCTGGTATGAGGCCGATCGTACCTTTACTGTCACCATTGAATTTCTTCTCCTCCCGGCGGAGCTGGTCATCAAACTCCCGGTCAAACTGCATCTGCAGCATCTGCGCGAGCATCAGGTCGTCGCTGCTCGTGTCGCCGACTTCGTCCGACAGCAGCAGATCGGCTGTTGGACTGAGGAGAAAACAGCAGATGGCAGCGTTTCACCTCTGATAAAAAGTTACATTTGTGTTTACAACCGGAAAAAAGAAGCAACTGAATCTTGGAGGACAACTGACAGGTTGTGTTAACAAGCTGTTATTACTGTCGTAATAATGAGCTCCGCGATGAAGACTCACTCCGCCAGTGAAGGGAAGGGGCCCTCCTCTTCCTCCAGCTGTCTGGCCAGCTGTTCACTCATCACATCGTTCAGAGAGCAGGCCGGAGCCACCGCCGGTGCAGCCTGGCCCCAGGGGCTCTTAGCAGGGGGCAAAACACAACCACGTGATCTCAGTTAGTGACGTTTGCAGCTGATCACAGGTTAAAATGCTCTTCATCAGTGTCCACAGCAGTTTAACTGTCCCACAACACTTCAGATAGGCAACACATTCCTTTAAAGGCTACTCGTTACATAAAACTAGGTAATAAAGTTTAACATGTTTAATATTCTTTTACAGAGGAGACATGTCGAGACAAGTCTAAACAAGCCCCGCCCACTGAGGCTAATATATAACCAAGATAAAATGAGGGTAAATTAGGTTTATTCTGAATTCAACTATTGTTGCTTCAGTGCCAGTTAAAGTACCCGTAACACATAAATGAACGTTTGCGAGTGTCACATAAAACAAAATCACTTTAATTTTCGAAATTTTAAGGAATGCCGAACTGTCAGCGAGGCCATGTTGGATATTAAAGATCGGAAGCTAATATTAGCAAGCTCATAGCAGCCAAAATATCCTGTCAACGGAACAATCCGCGACGAACGAGAAACGGTGTCTAGTTACCTTTGGTGTTTCTGTTGCGAGTCCTATTTGATCCATAGTTGTGAAAATCAAGAATTGATCCTCGGGAAACGAATATGGTGGCGAGGTTTAACGCTAACTTTAGCACGTTGCGGTGGAAGATTCTTGGCGAAGGGCGGATTATGTGACTGTCAGTGACTTACCACGGTGTGACAGGCACAGTAGAAGGTTTTACAAATGTTAATACGAACAAAAACAGTATTTGCAAGTGGGAAAAGCTTATTTGAAAAGTAGACTAACGGCTGAATCGCGGTGAAGGTTCTCGCAACGCGTAAGTTGGAATGAGCTTTAACATAACCGGAAGTGCGTCACTGCCCCGCGAGCCAACAAACTTCCACAATAAAATCGTCGTAACATACGTAGCATTAGACTGTTTCCGTTTTTATTGTGTATATGGAGAACAGCTGGCGAGTATCCGCATCATAAATTCACTTTGTGTCAGATAACGTCACTAATAATGATACTTAAAAAGAAAGAAAAATCATCTCTCGAAATCCAGACGTCAGTCATTGTCCATCAGGACTCGTGAAGCGCTTAACCGGAAATAACGAAAAATGTCAATTCTCTTTCAAAATAATGGTTTGGTATTAGCATCAACAATAAAAATCATATTTTATATCAAGCATATTAAATCTTTTGCTCTGGGATCATTTACTCTCGTGACCTTTTATACGGTTAAAACTTTGGTGGCAGTTCAGTCACGATCCTTTACATTCATCTGCATAAATCTATTAAATTAGGTTTCTTGAGATGCGGTTACCGGAAGTTATTCCGTTTATTTTGAAACCTTGACGTATTTAGGAACGTCCTGACGTTTTTTACGGGCACAAAGTGATGCTGCGGCTCCGTCCTGCTCACTCAGGATGCTCACACGGGTTTACAAGGACACACTCTAATCATCTTCACACACGTGTCAATACATTTTATTCGTTTGATGTCATTTTGACCGTTTGCGCCTCCTTTTCGTCGTTGTTCTTCGCGAGATTGTAATGGCCATCACCGCCACCGTCCCCAGCATCAGCTCAGCACGCCGCCGGAGGGCCGTGGAACAATCCAAGACAGCCGGGATTCGACCTGCACACGTAGCGGGGTCACCTCACCGTGAGTGATCTTGGGATATTGAACAGAAACGCCCGTCGGCGGCAGCTTCACGTGCCGGTACCACAGGAAACCTGACAACAGTTGGTCAGAGTCCAGATGGGATTTGGGAAGATAAGAGGAGAAACAGATCCGAGCAAAAGACGTTTCAGACCTTCGGCACTGATGATGATGTCGGGCTGGAAAACACTCCACATCCAGAGAAGTAAAAGTAATATAAGAAGAAAGAAATACGCCAGTGAATCATATCTGGGTGGTTTCTCGCAAACTAGGAGAGTTTGACTGCAATTTCCCATCAAGTTATTGATTTATGCAAACATTTTACAAAACCACCAATTGGAGCCATCATGTTAATCCCCACTTGTGAGTTAAACCCCATAAAAGCATAGTTTAGAAGTCGTATTTCGAACTGCACCGGGTTCTCACACAGTTCCAGGTAACGTTCCTCACTCATCCTGTGCTCGGCGGAGCTTCGGTTCCGAGACCCAACAAATAGAAGCTGCTACAGAACAGCACAACTTCCGCTCACGTCAAAATACTTCCGGTGTGTATCACGTGACGTGGAACGGGAAAACCGGAAGCCAGGTTTCACAGACTGAGCTGAACGTTTAATGTCAATAAAACGAATCATCCACGGACTGAGTGAAAAACCCTGATTATGACAAGGCCAGAAAACAAATGGAAACATATCATGAGATTGTTTCAGGTAATCAGTCATTTATTTTTGACAATAATTGACAATTGATATCAGCCGATCATCAGAGCATCAGAAACATTAAGATTGACTCTTACATATTGAGATGCCGACCTGTGAACATCTCCAAATTCAGTCCCCTTCAGGAGGTGCCTGCAGGAGTAAGATTAGTCAGGTCTGATAGGTGGGTCCTGCAGCCAGGAGGCCCCACCTCGGCGGCCTGTGGGTGGAGGCATGAGTGGAGGGGGGCACCAACTGCTCTGCCTTCATTTAGACTCTTTACAATCATACAGAGTGAATCAAACAACGCGGTTAATCATCAACGCCCGGTTTCAAAGGAGGGCCGCCATCTTCAGACTCCACGGGGAAAGTCTTCTTTCCTCGCCTTTGCACATGATCTTCATTCCTCTTCTCTAGAGCCGCAATCTATTTGGACACCACAGATGAGCAGATTATTAACTCCACCTTCGGCTGCTGGAAAAGTGTTTGTCTACCTCACTAACGAAGTCGGCCTCGTCCTCAACTCCAATGGGGATCTTCAGTCCGCTGACAGCATTAAAGAGCTCGTACGGGTTCATGGCCTCGGCCACGTCCTTCTTCTGGAAGAACTGTGGACAAACAGTCATTTACATCTACACACAGAAGAACGCCCACATCCACGGCCCTGGAGACTGAAGCAGCTGTTACCGTGGAAACATTCTTGCAATCCCTGAAGAGGAACTCCAAACCGTGAGGATGAGTGGGCTCCACAGACTGACTGACATCGATCAACCAGACCTGCAACAGAAGCCATCATCTGATCAGTGATCGACTGGGATCGAAGTTTGTCTCCCCCTGGTGGCCGCAGCGGCAACTCCACACCTGAGTCACACTAATATCGGTTCATTTAGCAATCAAGACGATGGATTCTAATCAATTTAAAGTCAAGATTCATGAGTAAATTGTTCAATATTTTCAAATTTATATTCTGTAAAGTTTTGGGGTTGAATTAAAATTCAGAAGAAACTTGTTGACCAAGAAAAATGAAATATTCATTCTAATTACTCAAGCCAACAATGTTCAATAATAATGTAGTAAATTCTAAAAGTGTTTCTTCTGTAACACAGTAGCAACAGGAATAACATGATTCACTCGTGGAAATGAGTCAAAGGAGTTTTGTACCTTTCCTTCAAACCACAGCATGTTGTATTCGCTCAGGTCAGCGTGAACGAGGTTACACTCCTGATACAACGTCTGCATCATCTGGACGGGGAGGGGCAGAGGTCAGAGGTCGTCTGGATTCACGGTCACGTGACCTCCTGAAGTGGTTCTGGCTGCTGCACCTACCTGGAGAACCTGGTAAAAGGCGTTCTTCATGTCCTCACCACTCAACAGGACGTCTTTCAGCTTGGGGGCGGGGACGTGGTCTTTCCCGATGAACGACATCACCAGGATGTGTTTCTTCAGCAGAACCGCCTCCGGACAGGGAATCTGGGCCTTCTTCATCCTTATTTAGCCATCAGCACTTTCATTAATATGCTGAAGGTTCACTCATTCACTCATAGTGCTAAACTGGTTGGTGCTGCTGGTTAGTTTGAGGACACCAGCAGCCTTTACCTGCACAGGTTGTGCATCTCCTTCTCCGCCCACTCGGATGATCTTGCGTGGGTTCAGTTTGCTGAAGCGATCTCTGAAGCGGTAATCGTCTTTGATGTAGGGATACCGGTTCTTGAACTCGTTCAGGGTCGTCTTGAAGACCTTCAGAACCACCTCGTCTGGAACCGGCTGCTCCTCCAGGCTAACACACACACACACACACACACACACACACACACACACACAGTGCTTCTTTGAGTAACAGAATCCTTTCTAATATAAAGTTTTCTTTAATGAACACAGTGCGTCTGTGGCGAGCGCTGGCTCCACCCACCTCCCTCCATCTGCGTGGAAGATCACCGATTCTTTTCCGGTACTGATGCAGCCGTTGATCTTCTCCAGCACGCCGGCATTCACCATCTTGTACATCAGCAGGCGAGTGCGAGAGTCCACTGCTTGTTCCTGAGGAGCAGTTCAGTCAACGAGAAGCCACAGAAAAGGAGCCAGAGCTACAGCAGGGGTGTGCGTGTGCGTGTGCGTGTGCGCGTGCACGTGCACGTACAGAGGTGGAGTGCTCCTTCTTCTCGTGCAGTCTGGCGCTGCGCCGCTGCTCACTGTAGCAGTGCTGCTTCAGAGAGTTGAAAACCTGATTGGACAGCTTCAGGTCCATTCCAAACCCGTCGCCCACATGGACCTCTGGAGCAAACTGCAGTGAAAGTACAGGAGTGTTACCATGGCAACAGCACGAGTGACGGCTGTTCTGGTCGTAAAGGGGCGTGGTCAGTGCACGTTTTTAAACTGTCAGTGTGTGAAGACGCGTCTGGAACGTACGTTGTCCATCCGAGCCGTGTTCTTGCGGCCGCACGTCACCTCGTCGTGTTTGGTCGTGATGTTCTTGCCTTTACCTGAAAAGCCTCTGCGGGGGGTCGCCTGAGGTTTGTCTGAGGATCACAACACACCAAGCAAAGAGAACTGATTAGACATCATAATATTTTGTGTTGTGTGGTGTGTTTAGAGGAACAGGAACATGAAAGCAGCCCGCGTGATCTTCTGTGTTTCGCTCCACTTCCTGTTGCTGCCTCACCGGCTCTGTAGGGGTCGTGTCTGGTGTCCTGCCAGTCCACCTCATCCTCAGAACTCTCACTGTCTTCATAAGGATGAACCATCCGGAAGTTCTCGAAGGAGATGGACAGTGGACCAACTGGACAAAGAGGCGAGCATGAGCCGTGGGGCCCCGGCACCGTTGATGGCTGATATGAGGCGGATCGTCACCATTGAATTTCTTCTCCTCCCGGCGGAGCTGGTCATCAAACTCCCGGTCAAACTGCATCTGCAGCATCTGCGCGAGCATCAGGTCGCTGCTCATGTCGCCGACTTCGTCCGACAGCAGCAGATCGGCTGTTGGACTGAGGAGAAAAACAGCAGATGGCAGCGTTTCACCTCTGATAAAAAGTGACATTTGTGTTTACAACCGGAAAAAAGAAGCAATTGATGGACGTGAACAGCTGACAGGTTGTGTTCTTGAACTGTTGACTCGACTGACGGACTGTTGACTGACTCTGGAACTGCTGGACTATCGACCTGTTGGTGAAAGCTGTTATTACTGTCGTAATAATGAGCTCCGCGATGAAGACTCACTCCGCCAGTGAAGGGAAGGGGCCCTCCTCTTCCTCCAGCTGTCTGGCCAGCTGTTCACTCATCACATCGTTCAGAGAGCAGGCCGGAGCCACCGCGGTGCAGCCTGGCCCCAGGGGCTCTTAGCAGGGGGCAAAACACAACCACGTGATCTCAGTTAGTGACGTTTGCAGCTGACCACAGGTTAAAATGCTCTTCATCAGTGTCCACAGCAGTTTAACTGTCCCACAACACTTCAGATAGGCAACACATTCCTTTAAAGGCTACTTGTTACATAAAACTAGGTAATAAAGTTTAACATGTTTAATGTTCTTTTACAGAGGAGACATGTCGAGACAAGTCTAAACAAGCCCCGCCCACTGAGGCTAATATATAACCAAGAACGAGGGTAAATTAGGTTTATTCTGAATTCAACTATTGTTGCTTCAGTGCCAGTTAAAGTACCCGTAACACGTAAATGAACGTTTGCGAGTGTCGCATAAAACAAAATCACTTTAATTTTCGAAATTTTAAGGAATGTCGAACTTTCAGCGAGGCCATGTTGGATATTAAAGATCAGAAGCTAACATTAGCAAGCTCATAGCAGCCAAAATATCCTGTTAACGGAACAATCCGCGACGAACGAGAAACGGTGTCTAGTTACCTTTGGTGTTTCTGTTGCGAGTCCTATTTGGTTCATAGTTGTGAAAATCAAGAATTGATCCTCGGGAAACGAATATGGTGGAAAAAGCTTATTTGAAAAGTCGACTAACGGCTGAATAGCGGTGAAGGTTCACGCAACGCGTAAGTTGGAATGGGCTTTAACACAACAGGAAGTGCGTCACTGCCCCGCGAGCCAACGAACTTTCACAATAAAATCGTCGTAACATACGTAGCATTATACTGTTTCTGTTTTTATTGTGTATATGGAGATCAGCTGGCGAGTATCCGCATCATAAATTCACTTTGTGTCAGATAACGTCACTAATAATGATACTTAAAAAGAAAGAAAAATCATCTCTCGAAATCCAGACGTCAGTCAATGTCCATCAGGACTCGTGAAGCGCTTAACCGGAAATAACGAAAAATGTCAATTCTCTTTCAAAATAATGGTTTGGTATTAGCATCAACAATAAAAATCATATGTTATGTCAGGCATATTAAATCTTTTGCTCTGGGATCATTTACTCTCGTGACCTTTTACACGGTTAAAACTTTGGTGACAGTTCAGTCACGATCCTTTACATTCATCTGCATAAATCTATTAAATTAGGTTTCTTGAGATGCGGTTACCGGAAGTTATTCCGTTTATTTTATAACCTTGACGTATTGAGGAACGTCCTGACGTTTTTTACGGGCACAAAGTGATGCTGCGGCTCCGTCCTGCTCACTCAGGATGCTCACACGGGTTTACAAGGACACACTCTAATCATCTTCACACACGTGTCAATACATTTTATTCGTTTGATGTCATTTTGACCGTTTGCGCCTCCTTTTCGTCGTTGTTCTTCGCGAGATTGTAATGGCCATCACCGCCACCGTCCCCAGCATCAGCACCGCCGCCGGAGGGCCGTGGAACAATCCAAGACAGCCGGGATTCGACCTGCACACGTAGCGGGGTCACCTCACCGTGAGTGATCTTGGGATATTGAACAGAAACGCGCGTCTGTTCATATTATTCATAATATCCTTTTCAAACTTTCCGTCATGAGGTTTGCTGACACACGGACGTGCATACTGCAGATATTAATTTTTACAAGATCATCAATTTTGAATAATTTATTTGAAACAAAAAAGAAGATATGGTGCGTTCGCTTGACCTCCTGATGGTGGGAATTTATCCTTATTCTGGCGGCTCTGCTGACCCATGTGACAGTTAATGAGAGCAGATGGGGATGAGCTGGGGGCTGGGTGATGGGCAGGAGGTCCACACACACACACACACACACACACACACACACACACACACAAACTCACACACACACACACACACACTTGTGCGCCACTGATGTTTTTTCTCTCCTGCAGGACGTGGAAACTTCCGACCCTGTTGCTTCACTTGACGACCGTTAACCTTTGATCTTCCCGTGCCTCCGAACTCAGAGTCACAGTCTCAGGACAGAACATCGTCTTCATCATCGCCAACTGATGGTGAAGACGAAGCAGTAAGTTTAGTGGCGTTGGGGGGAAAAGCAGTGACACGAGAAGAACGTGACACTTTTATCCAGCATCAGAAGCACCAAAGTCTGTTTCCCGACTACCAACAACAATGTAGACGAGATCGTTGCTCCCGTTGGACGACTGTAGAGATCGACCGATCAGCCCCCCGAGGCTGAAGAAACAGGAAACCGGAGGTTCCAGGTGAAGACGTCCACTCACAACGTCTCAAAATCTGGAGGTTGGACACCATGATGACGCACCTGCACGCCGGCCTGAGCGCCGAGACCACGGAGAAAGCTCGAGCGGAGCTGAACGAGAACCCAGAAACTCTCCACCAGGACATCCAACAGGTGCTGGGCGGCGCCCAGGGTTGGGTCCGTCACATCACCGGAGCCTACAGGTTAGAAGGTCGTTATTAAAGATGTTCTGTCTCCGTCTGGTTCTCCTGAGATCCGGGACATGATCGTAACGAGGCCGGATATTGGTTTCCTGAGGACAGATGACGATTTCATCCTCCGCTTCCTGAGAGCCCGAAAGTTCGACCAGGTGGAGACCTTCAGGCTGCTGGCCCAGTACTTCCAGTTCAGACAGCAGAACCTTGACATGTTCCAGAGCTTCAAGGTCTGGATGAGGAGCTGATGACGGTGGCTGTGTGTGTGTGTGTGTGTGTGTTTCTGACTCTGTGTGTGTGTCAGGTGGACGATCCGGGCATCAAGCGGGCACTGATGGATGGGTTTCCGGGTGTGTTGGAGAATCCGGACCAACAAGGCAGAAAGATCCTGATTCTCTTTGCTTCTAACTGGGACCAGAGCAGGTAACCCCCGACACACGTGCACGCGCACGCTCAAAGACGCGCCTCACGCCTCGGGGGCTTCTCGTTCTTCATCAGGAACTCCTTCATAGACATCCTGCGGGCCATCCTGCTCTCCTTGGAGGTTCTGATCGAGAACCCGGAGCTCCAGATCAACGGGTTCATCCTCATCATCGACTGGAGCAACTTCTCCTTCAAACAGGCCTCCAAACTCACTCCCAACATGCTCAAGCTGGCCATCGAAGGGCTTCAGGTACCAAAGAACCTCCGATCGGGTCACCGCTGTCGACGGGTCAGAGGATCCATGTGTGAAATGTTTCCCCAGGACAGTTTTCCTGCCCGTTTCGGGGGAATCCACTTCGTCAACCAGCCGTGGTACATTCATGCCATGTACACCATCATCAAGCCTTTCCTCAAAGACAAGACCAGGAAGAGGGTGAACACACACACACACACACACACACACACACACACACACACACACACACACACACTCATTTCGTCACCTCCTCCTCTCGTGTCTCTGCTCCTCCTCAGATTTTTCTCCACGGCAACAATCTGAACTCGCTCCATCAGCTGATCCAGCCCGAGTGTTTGCCCTCGGAGTTCGGCGGGACGCTGCCGCCGTACGACATGGGCATGTGGGCGCGAACGCTGCTGGGCCCCGACTACAGCGACGAGACGGAGTACATGCTGACGTACGACGCCCTGCACGTCCGGGAGAACTGTGGTGGAGGTGGAGGAGACATGATGACGAGGTGACCGTCGACTTATCACAGCGGAGCAGGAGGCAGGCGTAGTGATCCGGAGAACAAGTAGTTCCTCATGTTTCCGTCTTTCAGGTCTCAGTCGGTCGTGGAGTCGGGAACGCTGCGACAGGCAGACAGGGACACCAGCACGCCGCTACTGGCCCTGGAATGACCACACACGTGCGACTGCACATGCACGCGCACACACACTGACAGCATCACACCCTGAAGTATTAAACGAACTGGAATGTACCACCAACAGCAGCTGGGGACCTTTAATCTAAGCTTCCAGCAGGGGGCGCCAGGCGAGGACTGACGTCACGTTCACAATCAAGTTTAATCTCTAAATCAGAGCTTTTCTCTGACTTTACAGACGGAGCCAAAACACAGTTATATTCACGTGTCCCGCAACATTCTGGTTAGATCCGATGAACGCAGGGAAAAGGAAAGATAATCCTGAAACAAGTGACGTTAAAGTTAAAGCTGTGAATTCAAAATGTAGCTTTGGGATTTTTTGTTATTAATGATCACTTTTAGAATCAGACGTACCTGACGTTCGATGTGACGGTAGGAGAGGGAAGAAAAGAATCATCTCTGCGTCAGGGCTCACAGTTTTCCCACTTTCCCTAATCTAAAGATTGTATATTGATGTTAAATGTATCCAGGAGCAGCAGGAAATGTCCCACGTGACCAGTTTGATTGGAACGACCTTGGAATTTAAAAGAATGTGTTGAAAAGATTGTTGTAGCAGCTGAAAATCCCACTTTGTTTCAGGTTTTTGCAGCTGATCTGATCTCAACTGTATTTTCTTTAAGTGAATGTATCCGAGTAAACATTTACACAAAATCCAGCCTGTCGTCTCCACTTTACGTTCCCCCGTTAGGTCAGAATATAGACGCCTATATAACTACTGACAAACGACAAACACACTTTCGATTAGTGGTTTTGGTTTTTTATATAAATATAAAACATTTTTCAACAGTTTTGAGTCATTATCGTGCAAAAGGTTTAATAATCACCAGGAAGAAAATGAAGAAAGTGGTTTGAAGCTGCTTCTTTTCTAAAGACGACAGAAAAGAGGTGGCAATGCGAACAAATGGATCCAATGGAAAACAGGCAGATTAAATAAATATTGGTCACCTCAGGTAGATTCAACATTCTCCTGTTTTTACTGAAGCCTGATTGTGTCATTTAACATGTTCTCATCAGAAGCAGGTGTTCAGGACGTCCAGGATCGTTCCTGGACACCATCTCTGTCTAAACCAGAGCTTCCTGGGACGTGCTGCTGTTTAGAGGAGCAGTGCACCAAATGTGAAAATCCTGTCATTGTGGAAAACAGATGTTGAACATCTCAGTAGTAGCCTTCATCCTTCAGTCAGTTTGAACTTTACAAATGAACAATCTCAGTCAGCGTGATCCAGAGAAGCATCCAACGTGACGACGGATCGGTTCCTTCCATCATTCACCCCCAGATTAAGAGGGAGCGGACCCGATCCCGCCCGCGCCTCGGTCAGATCGGACTCAGAGCCTGTCGCTGGGACGCCGTCAGCTCCGGATGCCACACGTCCACGATGAAGATGAGACGGTAGCTGTCGGCTTCCTGCCAAACTTCGTGTTCGAAAGAGTCGTCGAAAATCAGAACTTTGCCTTCCTGCCACTCTCTGCAAGGGACACCAGCAGGGGGCGCTTTGAAAGAGCGAGACGGCATTCGGAGGGACACGGGACACCGGCGATGAGGGTTACCTGGTCTGGTCGGTGCAGCGGATCCGGCAGCCGTGTTTGGGGATGACGAGGCCGAGGTGCATCCTCAGTCTGCAGTTGGTGGGGCCAGTGTGAGGCCAAACGTGCGTCCCGGGCTGCATGACCGAGAACTTAATCTGGAAAGAGCCAAAAAGAGCCTCAGCCTGGAGGACGGTGGGGAAAGCCTCCAGGAAGGGACCAAACAACCGACCTGTCCTCTCTTACAGCCGGTGGCTTCAGGGAATCTCTCCAACAGGGAACACGTCTTTGGGACGCTCTGACAGGAAGTTGCCAGTTTTTTTCCTGAATGAAAAAAACCCCCAAAACAAAAAGAGAGCTGCTGGTTTACTGACTGTCAGGGTTACCTGGCAAAAGCCCCAGCAGCTTAACCCCCCCGTTTAGGGAGGAAGAAGTGGCAGATGACCCAGAAGCGGATTATTCTGGGATACCTACCTTGCTGCCAGAGGGTGTACTGGCCCCACTCCCCTTTCTCCCGCAGGTTCTCCTCTTCAGGGATGAACAAGCCGCTTTTCTGGTCCATCCCAGCCAGAGCTTCATCCCGGATGGTCTTCCAGTTCCTCTCCAGAGCCTACGGAACATTTCGCTTCATCTCTTCCACGTTTCATGAAGACCTGAGAGGAAAGGGCCTCACCTTGACCAGATCAGTGTATCCCGTCTCTTTAGGCGTCCACCAGGGCTGAGCCTTCAGTCCATTCACATTGTACAGAGACCTCTGCCACACGGAGGCAAAATGGCCGTGTTTGTGACCCACCTCGTACCAGTGATAGGCCTGGACGGAGACACAATCCTCTATAACACCTGTAATCTCAGGCCTTTAACGTGGAGCGTACCTGCAGTCGCTAGTGTTTCAGGTGTGATATCAGGTATTTCAGGTGTATCCGCAGGTACAGGACCTGTCGTTTCAAACGTGTACCTCCCTGTGACCCCGATAGGGCTGAAGTGGCTGAGGAGGCGTGACCTCAGGTGTGTGTAACCTCAGCCATGTGTGATGGGCTCTCACTCACGCTCTCGTCTCCGACCCTCTGCAGGGCGTCCCCCAGGTGGAAATAAAAGCGTCCATCGTCCGTCCCTGGTTCACCGGACTCCAGACCCTCCTGTGGACGAGGACAGGTGTGTGTTGCTGGTGTCGGCCTTCTCACCACACCTGCAGGAGCTCTCTGGAGGCCTCTCACCTTCAGGTACGGTATGCTCTCTGCAATCCTGTTTTCAGATTTCAGGATGAATCCGTAATGAACTTTTGCGAATCCATCAGTAGGAGCGACAGCCAGGACCTGCGGAGGTCAGAGGTCAGCCCAAACTCAACATCACGGACACCCGGTCACACTACCAGCACACACCTCTTCATACACCCTCTTGGCCCCCTTGTTGTCTCCTAGCAACAGGTGGGCCACGCCAAGGTCGTTCTTCAGGCCGATGTCGTCCGGGAAGACCTGAGTCAGCTTCTCCAGAGTCGCCAGGGCGCCGCGCATCCGGCCTGGGAGGAGCCAGCGTCAGTACTGCTCAGCTAATCCGCGTACAGGGTTCTGTTGGGGCGCGGCTGTTACCGAGGAACTGCTGCCTCTCCGCTCGCCTCTTCAGCGCCGCTCTCAGGAGGTCAGCGGTGGCGTCGGGGAGCTCGGCCGCCTCTCTGTAGGTGCTGATGGCCTTCTGCAACATGTCGTTGCTGCGCAGCTTCTCAGCCAGGCCGTCCTCCGCCTGAGCACACGGGGACAGCACAGACCCACCTGGGATGAAAGCCAACACAGCCCTGGTGATGGTGGTCGTACCTGGGCCTTCCCGTAGCGAGCGCGCGGACTCTGAGGATGCAGCTGCACCAGCGCGTCAAAAGCCCTCAGAGCCTCCTCCAGTTTACCCTGAGAGAGCAGACATCCATGAGTTCGGCAGCACATACCAGCCGGTCCTGGTGCCCTGTATCTGAGCGCTACAGTATAAATACTTGGTTACGCTTCGTCACTCTACCTTCTTGCGAAGCTTCTCGGCAGCGTCGATCTCTGCTTTGATGGTTTTGTCAAACTTATTTAGCAGCTTTGGTTTCTTCGCCTTTGCTGGAGCTGAAGTAGGAAACAATAATGGATCTTTAGAGGGTGATATTTATGTAGCACGAACACCAAGTTTGCAGACAGGTACCTTTACGCAGCTTTTCTAAAACAGTAAAACTGGGTTTGTTTTGTTTTGTACCTTTTTCTTTCGGCTTCTCTTCAGCCTGTCTGTCAGTCGTCCCTGTGAGACAAGAATGTTAATAATTCTTTAAATAAAAGGAAAAATAAAGATGAAGAGATAAAAAACAGATGACTAGCGTTGATTCGTGCTGACGTCACATTAGTGTAGTTCCCGCGGCGGCCGATAGGTGGAGGTGTTACGCGAGTTGTTACCAAATTCCATTTTTAATTAACTTTAAACAATTTTAATGCGTTGATAAGAGCAGTGTTGACACACCATGAGGGCCAGGTTCTGCCTCCCTTTCACTCTTTGATTCTGGTGGTTCTGACCGGGTCTCAGCTGCATCAACCAGGAAACAAACATGGATGATGATGGAGTTGGTTCAAATAAGATTAAAAATATCTCAATCCAAAAATTGCTTCAGAGGTCAACAGTTATTATATCGTACCTGCTTCCTGTGTGAATTTGGAGCTGGTCAAGTACTGTCCAGAATCAACTGCACAACCAAAAACAGAATATTTAAAGTGACCCATGCTAATATAATCAGGTAAAGAAGGTTGAGGAGCCCTGACTGACCTTCACTGTCCTCTACTGAAGGCTCCTCCACCAAAGCTGCAACAGAAAACACCAGCTTTAACAGGCTGAAGGTTCTGGTCTTGGAGCTGAGCTGTGCTCCACCTCCCTAACAACATCGGGTCAACGTCTCACCTCCGGTCCTGTCGATGCCCTCAGCTGGATCCTCTGAAATAACATCAAAATGTGTCTTTAGGGGGAAATGCTGAGCGATTGAGAGCAGCCTCTACTCACCATGAGGGTGTAAACTGCTCTGGGGATCGTCTGAAACAGGTTTCACACATTACAAGCAAACACAACAACAAAACTAACAAAGATTGTCACAAAAGGTTCTGACCTGGTACAAAATCTTGGTCTGCGAGAGGGAGAGGAACAGGAGAAACAGGTGTGAATAAGCGAGCGTTTGACACCGTGAACGTGATCAACACACGTGCGAAGGAAAACTCAAGTCGCCATGGTGACGGCAGGACCAACCTTGAATTTCTGCCTCCAGGTCCTGGACTCCTGGATCAGACACACAGAGGAAGCAGTTAGGATGCGATCACAGGTGCGCACGGGTCATGTGACTCGGCTGAATTGTGATGCGACACGAATCGGATCGTTCACGTTTATCTCGCCGCGTCACAAGTGTCCGCTCATTTAAACACACCCGGGGACCCGTCCTCCACTGGCAGGGCTGGTGACGTGGCCTCTATTGGCTCCGCCCCCCTGGACCCTGGACCGTGGTTACTGGATGCTTCTCCCAGGTGTTCTGGAGGAGAGGAGGTCAGGTGTTCTTCAGGTTAAAAGGCTCCAGACAGAAACAGGGGCTGGGCCAGTGCTCGGTCCACATCTAGAAGAAGCTGGACTCCAGAACCAGACCCAGAACCTTTGTTTTCGATCCATCCCACATAATGTCTGTAGTGTATGAATCAGACCCAGGTCCACATCCATGACCAGTAGAGGTGCAGGTGAAGCTGGATGGCACCCCCCCCCTCCCCCCCATCCCATCACATGAAATCCAGAGAGAAAATTCTCACCTGTATTTTTTTCAGGTGACCGCGCTGGCTCCGCCCCCTTGATCCCTGTTCAACAGTCACGTATTAATATGGAGATATACGTTAAAACAAGAACATGTCACTCATCTATTTCTAAATAGGATTTCTTTTTCTTTTTTTTACTTTATCAAACACAAGTTTGAAAACTGCCTTTAAGGTCAGAAAATAATGAGAAAAATAAATCCAATTATTAATGTTTTAACTCCAACAATTCAGCCAACCGTCAGAGGAGGAAACGCTTCACTCAGGAATCATTTTCTGTTTTATTCCAGTGGGATTTAAACTTTATTGCAGTATTAATGATGTAAATAATGCACAAATGAGACTCAAATGATAAGAACCCAAAACAGAAAGATGTTGGTGTCTACATTTTTATATGGCTCTCATAACAAAAGAGTTCAGATCCAATAAATTACATTCCAAGAATAAAATAAACTGTTTCAGACCATCAGCTCCTGAGGCTGAGAACATCGGAACAAGGAAAACTCCAACACCAGAACCAACAGAAGGTCCAGGAGAGCAAAGAGATGATGCTGACATCAAAGAGAAGACGACGTTTGACATGACTGAGAAGCTTTATTATCTACAGGCCACAGCTGCTATAGCACCACGGCAGCACCACTGTAGCAGCACAGCAGCACCACTGTAGCACCACAGCAGCACCACTGTAGCACCACAGCAGCACCACTGTAGCACCACGAGCAGCACCACTGTAGCACCACAGCAGCACCACAGCAGCACCACAGCAACACCACAGCAGCACACCAGCAGCACCACGGCAGCACCACTGTAGCACCACAGCAGCACCACTGTAGCACCACAGCAGCACCACTGTAGCCACAGCAGCACCACCACTGTAGCACCACAGCAGCACCACTGTAGCACCACAGCAGCACCACAGCACACCACACAGCAGCACCACAGCAGCACCACGGCAGCACACTGTAGCACCACAGCAGCACCACTGTAGCACCACAGCAGCACCACGCAGCACCACAGCAACACCACAGCAGCACCACACCACAGCAGCACCACTGTAGCACCACAGCAGCACCACGGCAACACCACAGCAGCACCACAGCAGCACCACGGCAGCACCACTGTAGCACCACAGCAGCACCACAGTAGCAGCACCACAGCAGCACCACTGTAGCACCACAGCAGCACCACCACAGCAGCACCACTGTAGCACCACAGCAGCACCACAGTAGCAGCACCACAGCAGCAGCACCACAGTAGCACCACTGTAGCACACACAGCAGCACCACAGTAGCAGCACCACTGTAGCAGCACCACAGTAGCACCACAGCAGCAGCACCACAGTAGCACCACTGTAGCACCACAGCAGCACCACAGCAGCAGCACCACTGTAGCACACAGTAGCACCACAGTAGCACCACAGCAGCACCACTGTAGCAGCACCACGGCAGCACCACTGTAGCAGCACCACTGTAGCAGCACCACAGTAGCACCACAGCAGCACCAGAGCAGCACCACAGTAGCACCACAGTAGCACCACAGCAGCACCACGGCAGCACCACAGCAGCACCACTGTAGCACACCACAGTAGCACACCACTGTAGCACCACAGCAGCACCACTGTAGCAGCACCACAGTAGCACCACAGTAGCACCACAGTAGTAGCACCACAGTAGCACCACAGTAGCACCACAGCAGCACCACAGCAGCAGCACCACAGTAGCACCACATAGCACCACAGCAGCACCACAGCAGCAGCACCACTGTAGCAACACAGTAGCACCACAGCAGCACCGGGCCATGAACAGCTGATCCAGGGGGACCTGGGTGGTGCTTTTACTTTACATTTTCAGCAACAACAGCTTGTACAATGCAACATAAGCTAAAAACCATTTTTACATGCTAGCAAACACAACATGTCACATGTCTCCTCGTCGGGCAACCGACAGGTGTCACTGAGGTGTGACAGACCAGACAACACCCACCAGACTGACAGCGCCTGTATCCATGGTAACCCCAGCTCTGCTGCCCAGCCAATCACAGGACTTAAGGGGGGTCCTTCTCTTTTCTCTCTCCTAAATGAGGAGTTTTTCCGTTGTGAAAGGTTCTATTTTCTCAAGTCTACCGTAACACTGCTGCTGGCTTCTCTTTCCACCTTCACCCTCTCCATTCTCTTGGTCTCCATCCTTCCCTGAACATTCTTATTCCTGGAGCCGCTCTGTTTCTCCATCCGCTCTTCAGCAACTTCCATCTGCTGCTTTTCTGTGGACATCTTCCCTCCTTTGGCAGCCATGATGTCAATATCCTCCTTTTTCTCCCTCAGTTTTGCTTTTTCCTCTTGGATAATTCTTGGCTTTTCCACAGAAAAGTGTTTCCTTGTATCTCTCTCCATCTTTTCCTTTTCTCTGGCTACTGTCACTTTTTCCACACTTGCATTTTCATTTTTTTCTTTTCTCATTACACGTTCTGCAATAACTTCTTCTCGTGGGAGCCTTTCCTGCTCCGCCCTTTCTTTGGCGAGCCTTTCCTGCTCCGCCTTTCTTTGGCGAGTCTTTCCTGCTCCGCCCTTTCTTTGGCGAGCCTTTCCTGCTCCGCCCTTTCTTTGGCGAGTCTTTCCTGCTCCGCCCTTTCTTGGCGAGCCTTTCTTTCTCCGCCCTTTCTTTGGCGAGTCTCTCTCTTTCTCCGCCCTTTCTTTGGCGAGCCTTTCCTGCTCCGCCCTTTCTTTGGCGAGCCTTTCCTGCTCCGCCCTTTCTTTGGCGAGTCTTTCCTGCTCCGCCCTTTCTTTGGCGAGCCTTTCTTGCTCCGCCCTTTCTTTGGCGAGCCTTTCCTGCTCCGCCCTTTCTTTGGCGAGCCTTTCTTGCTCCGCCCTTTCTTTGGCGAGCCTTTCCCTCCTCCCTCCGCCTTTCTTTGGCGAGCCTTTCTTTCTCCGCCCTTTCTTTGGCGAGCTTTTCTTTCTCTGCCCTTTCTTTGGCGAGCTTTTCTTTCTCCGCCCTTTCTTTGGCGAGTCTTTCTTGCTCCGCCCTTTCTTTGGCCAGTCTTTTTGCTCCGCCCTTTCTTTGGCGAGCCTTTCTTTCTCCGCCCTTTCTTTGGCGAGCTTTTCTTTCTCCGCCCTTTCTTGGCGAGCCTTTCTTTCTCCGCCCTTTCTTTGGCGAGCCTTTCTTGCTCCGCCCTTTCTTTGGCGAGCCTCCTGCTCCGCCTTTCTTTGGCGAGCCTTTCTTTCTCCGCCCTTTCTTTGGCGAGCTTTTCTTTCTCCGCCCTTTCTTTGGCGAGTCTCTCTCTTTCTCCGCCCTTTCTTTGGCGAGCTTTTCTTTCTCCGCCTTTCTTTGGCGAGCCTTTCTTTCTCCGCCCTTTCTTTGGCGAGCCTTCTTTCTCCGCCCTTTCTTTGGAGCCTTTCTTGCTCCGCCCTTTCTTTGGCGAGCCTTTCTTGCTCCGCCCTTTCTTGGCGAGCTTTCCTGCTCCGCCCTTTCTTTGGCGAGCCTTTCTTTCTCCGCCCTTTCTTTGGCGAGCTTTTCTTCTCTGCCCTTTCTTTGGCGAGTCTTTCTTGCTCCGCCCTTTCTTTGGCGAGCCTTTCTTGCTCCGCCCTTTCTTTGGCGAGCCTTCCTGCTGCTCCCGCCACCCTCTTTGGCGAGTCTCTCTTCTCCGCCCTTCTTTGGCGAGCCTTTCTTTCTCCGCCCTCTCTTGTCCAGCCTTTCCTTCTCCACCCTCTCTTGTTCCAGCCTTTCCTTCTCCACCCTCTCTTGTTCCAGCCTTTCCTTTTCTACCCTTTTATATGCGAGTCTGTCCTCTTCTATTTTCTGCTTCTCTCTCCTCAGGTGGTCCTGGGCAGCCTCCAGTGTCTTCATCTTCTCCACCCAGGCCACCTCCCTCTCAGCCTCCTCTTCTTCGAGGGTGGCTCTGATCTCTCTGAAGGCGATACGAGCGATCCTCTTGGCCTCCATCTTTTCCTGGATCATCCTCAGCTCCTGCCTCAGTAGAGAGCGCAGCAAAGGGCCCCGGGCTGGAAGGTCTGGGTTTGGGGATTGACATGGTGATCACAGTGGTGACCGCGTGAACCCACACGGTTGGTAACAATCCACATGCTAACAAAGTTTAGCGGAGGGATCATCAATGTGAGGCTGACAGGTTTGAGACCACAGACATGAACTCCAGTCCAAATGCATGTTAGTGGCAAGGATTCACTATTGTTGCTAAACACGGTTTGAAAAAGTAAAAGACATGAATGACATCTTATTTTCATTTGAACTTTAGTGATCGGCAAACGAAAAACACTAAAACTACAAGCAATGTGACAAAAAACCTTAGAATTTCTATATGAATTGTGTTACATGACATTAGTATTGAGGTTTAGTTTACAGTCACAACAGTATCGTGTCAGGAAAACATGCCCAAAATCTGATTTTTGATGCTTCTTAACTCAAACGAGCAGCTTCTATTACAGATTCCTGACCTGTGCTTCTGTAACACTCACACCCGTGTGCACGTGACCTCTGAGGTGGGCATGCAGATGTGCCGAGTGTCTGTTCCACAGCAGCAGCTTCGCTCCCTCTGCTAGTGAGGAATGTTATGGAACCACGAAGCCAACAGGAACATGCAGCGCACACTTCCGAGGATCCAGACCTCTCCTCGCTCCCACTAAACCCCCGCGGGATTATGGTCAAGGTTCAACCATGGCAACGTCAAGAACTGCCCAAGTCCACGGAACGAAACACCCGATTCACGTCTGTCACTGTTGTCGATGGGGTGAGTTTGGATTAAAGAGCACAAATGGTAGAAGCAGCAGGGATGTTATGTTCCTCCTGAACCCTTCAGCGTTCCACATGCTGTCAGTCTCTGACTTGGGGGGGAAAGTTCATGCCTGACTCCACACCAAACCTTTTACCTTCCTTCTCCACCCCCTTCTCGTTGTCTACAGAGTTGGTAAAACAGAGGGGTGTGAGAAGAACGTGCAGGACAGGAGAAGAAGAGATGATATTTGGTACCTTTTCTCAGCCCGTCGGCTCTAAGAGAAGAACCTCCTAACGTGTTTTCATCTGAATAGAAACAGCACAGAAGGTCCATGAATGCTTCAGAGTTTGAGTCAAAGGTGAGAGGAAAGGTCATCAGAGCAGCGAGACAACGTCTTCTTTACGTCGTGAACAGCAGACAGGAAGTGACATCATCCAAAAATGTCTGTTAATGACGGTGGGACAGGAGAAGCCAAAGCCAGCATTTAGACCTTCCCCACACACCCTACAGCATCTGAAATGCACAGGTTGAGTTCCAGTCTGGTCCTCACTGGTCGACAGTGGAAGGAGAACCCAGCTGTGGGCCAGCGTCGTCCCCCTTTACTGGTCCCTGGTCCTCCCTGGGGTCAGAGGTCACCCCTCCCTCCTCCTTCACAGCAGCAGCTTCGTCACGCTCTAAGTGCGATGAAGGCCCATCAAAGAGAAAGGTGAAGAAGCCATTGAGCCAATCAGAGCCCTCCTCAGCTAAAATGTTAAGAACCTCCTCGAGCGACTCGGCGTTCACGCTACCGCCGTCGTCTTTGGACAGGCCTGACGGAAGAAAGGGGGAAGAAGGGACAAATGGAGGGAAAAGAAGGAATGACGACGGAGTCAAACGGACGTGAAGGGAACAGTCGGGAAAAGAAAGCAGGAAGGACGGACAAAAGGAGGTCAGGATCAAAGGAGGAAGGCCGGAACAAAATAAAATGAAGATGACGTGGGAAAGAGAGAGAAAGTGAGTTAAAGAGGCGGCACAGAAATGGCGGCAACAACGGTTCTTCGCTTCCTGTCTGTCTCCACTCCCCATCTACACTAAACACCACACGAGCTCCACAACCGGGCCTGCACGGCAGAGACGGAACATGAGCTGCTGCAGGAGGACAAGAGGAGGAGGGAGAGAACCTGAGAAGGCTCCTGGGGCGGAGGTGGGACGCCTTCCTGTTTGAACATTTATGCATCAACACATCAGCTCTGGGATTAAAAACCTTCACTTTTTAAATTGTGTTTCCTCCTCCGACAGTTGACTGAAAGCTTTGTCACAAGACAACCACGACAAACGTGGTGGGCGGGGCATGACGGCAGTGGGCGTGGCTTCACCACGCCGAGGGTGATCCTCTCTGATCAGGTTCAAACACACACACCAGCTCAGAGTTGAACAGTGTCTGATGCTCTGATCATGAAGATCAATTCTTACTTTTCATCCTGCATCGATCAGGAGAACAAGCTGCACGACTGAACTACATCCACCACAGAAAACTAAAGCGGACTTGCCCAGCAGAACTTTGGCATCTTCCATGTCGAAGTCTCCGTCTCCATCTGCATCATAGGTCACCAGCTTCCCTGGGGGGGGGGGGGGCAGCGAGACAATAGTGGAGTCAAACACCACCACCACAGTGACACAGAGCTAGACAAGTCCAATATGTCTGCTCCTCAGCAGACACAGAGGGGGCGGGGCTTAAACATACACCTTTGACCTCAATAAAAGGTCAGAGGTGTATGCTTAAGCCCCGCCCCCTCCGCGTCTCTGCTCCTGTCTTCTTTACGTTCGACATGACAAGAAATGCATGAAGCTTTAATGTATTTATAACAGTTTGGACGGAAAGTTTCATGCCTTCACACTTGTGTACAGTACACACACACACACACACCACACACACACACACAGACACACAGAAGTGAAACTGTGAGAGTACCTTGTAAAACATCAGAAAAGTTCATGTGAAAGGCCTGAGCTCTGGCTGCGTTGAAAGAGGAAAGAAGAAGAGAGCAGAGATGAACTAAGACGAGCAGACGAGAGGAGACACGCGACAGGTTGTCAAAGGGGTTTTGTGTATTTATGCTAAGTGTGCATCATGAAAGAGAACAAAGACACGAGGCAAGAAAGAGGCCGAGTTGACCACCACCTTTGATGTTTCATGCTCAAACTTAATAGTCTTAGAAATGCATATAGAAGTATTCTAGTCACCAATGACACTGTCGTAGTCCACGATGTCAAAGTAGACCACCGCCATCGAGCTCCAGACTCCCAGCAGAGCCAGAACCAGAAACCAGGTCAGCACGGAGCGTTTGGAACCTTCTTGTCCTCCTCCTCTCTCCGTCTTCTTTCCATTCTTGCTCTCCAAGGCTGAGGTTTTTCCCTCTGAGGACAAGACACGTTTAAATCCTCCTATTACAGATTAAGTTTGCATCAGAAGGATGAGCTTATTTAGTCCGTGTGTGTGAGTGTGTGTGTGTGTGTGTGTGTGTGTGTGAGCGAGACTGTGCAGGGACTAACACAGGACTGGATGATGATTTAACCCAGTTTACGTTAATTTGACATCGTTTTAATCCATCAAATGCAGCAGAGTCAGCGTGTTAAAGGAACATTCTTGTCTGAAGGGTGTGGAACACGTAGCATTAGCATTATGCTAATCTCCACAAGGTCAACACAATGAAAATCACAGCAAAGCACGGACTCATCAGAACCATTCCAAACCAAACCAGGCCAAACACAGCCCACCTATCCCCTCTACGGGCTGCTCTTCCTCCCGTTTAGACCGCTCTTCCTCCTCATTCCTGCCTCCTAAGAAACCCCGGGACAGATGAGCACCGGCCTGAAGGTAGAGCGCTCCAGTTGACATGCACCTGTCCTACCTGTCTCCTGCGGTGGCAGAAGCTCCTCCTCAGAAACCTCCTGCTCAGCATGGAGCTCCTCTACAGGGAATGAGGAGGAGGACCAACCACCGGTGGAATGGTTAGGCTCCATAGACAGGCCAGCACTGGACCACAACCAGGCCCGGACACAGATTCAGTTCAAATAAACACGGAAAAAGTCCAATCTTACATGTTCTGAAAAGCAGCAAATGAGGAGGACGAGTGACTGAGCGGAGCAGAACCAAAGCTCCTCCTACAGGAGTCTGAGGGTCATTCAGAACCTGATCCACACTATTATTAGAGCCGACAAAACCTTTTCAAAGACCTTGTGTGTTCGTGTGTGTGAGAGGGACGGAGACAGAGGAGGGGGGGGGGGGATACCAGAGCCAAATAGCCCCTAAAATAACTCACACACACACACACACACACCACACACACACACACACACACACACACACACCAACTTTTCTGTGTTGATGGAAGCAGAACGTGTCACAAGAACTCTTCTGTTCTCCTCACGTCGCCCCTGTAGATATGATACACGTTCCACTTTGGATATAAAGGTCATCATTGGAGTTTTAAAGATCTGATTCATGGGGAGAAGATGTATCTCCCGAGCCAAGTTATAGATTCAACTTTGGCTCGTGTCCTATTTGGTTTTTAGTCAAATTTGGACCAAATAGAATTGATGAATAAAATGATCTGATGAATCACTAGATAAGAGCAGAGATTATATTTCCGAAACTGTAATAAACCCCCTGCAGAAGCTGCTATGTCGAGAGCAGCATCAGAAAATATTGGGGACATTTGCAATGTGTAATATGGATAAAATAGAACGATGCGTGTCGAAATTCGGAATTAATGACGCAGCAACTGGGAGCAAGTTTTCAGCCCGATAGCTGGCGTTAGCTCGGCTAGGCTAGGCTAGGTTAGCCTCGATCATTCAGCGTCACACAGCCAAATTAGTGCTGCTGTAACTGCAAAATTAGTGTTGCCAACACTGGCACAGCTGCCGTTTCTGTTAAACTTTAACATTTCCATTTTTTACACTGCATAAATCTGATAGAGAAAGATGGCCAAAGCTATCGGTGAACCAAACTCTGGTCAAAATTCCTCCAGTTAACTTCGCTTTTATCCAGCTGTCTACAAGACACTGACCAATTCTCCAATTAGGTCTTCTATAGCGGCCTTTTAGAACCATATCTCAGTTCGGCAAAGACTAAATAGTGACACAATCTGCAGCTTTATGGATAAATACAGATGTATTGTTCGTTAACGTTGTCTTGACGCCCAGAGACGCGGTTTGGTTCCCGAAGACCAGAATCTTATCCCGGGTGGCATCTGCAGATGGAGTTTTAGCAGCCAAAGGTTCGCCGAACACAAGAACAGACCAAACTATCCCGGAATCAGCCTCAGCTTTGTTTTAGCACATTTTCCTCTCCGCAGACGAGCAAAAACACTTTAACCTGCAGAATAATAAACGCAGTCTTGCAGAAGACAAACCGAAGCTCAGGAGAGCGCACAAAAACCCCGGCTAACCTTTTTTACTGTGGCCTTTCGGATTCTTCCTCTGCGTCATTTTCTCCTAAATTTTCCAGCTGGGTTGTTCGGGATAATCGAGCAATCTGCTAATTTCGCTATTCCTGCTGTTCCCAGCGCTCCGTCACCAACATCACGTCCTCACTTGGATACCACAAAGCCAAAGTCCATAGTAACAGTGACTGATTTGCTGTCCAGCCAATCACAGTCGGGGAAAAGGGTGGTGGGCGGGTCTGTGGGCGGGCTCCCGTAGTTTTAAACCAATCAGATCTCTTCGGAGCTTCCCGTGCGTCCCTCCCTTTGGAAGTGGGCAAAAACGTGGCAGAAGCGGGTGGAGAGTTCGGAGCGTCTGGGGCGGAGAGATGACGGCACCGGTGTCGCAAAGTGTGACGGAAAAGCAGAAACATGTCACTAAAGTCAACGTTTTTACCTCTTCGCTGACAGAAGGAAGACTGGGGAATAATCAACCCAGCCCTGAGCTCACAGACTAGCATGTGAATGTCGACAGCATCACAATGCTCTTTATTTCTGAGTCTTTTGGTTTATTTCAATTAGAAGTGAGCTCGAAGGTTCGTTTCCTCTGCACGAGGCGTTCATTAATTACTGAAACGCAACTCGCAACGTTTTCATAGTGTGACACGTTTTAGGCAGCTAAATAGATTTGACATAACTAGAAAACAAATTAAAACACTCACGCATTGTAATGAGGGCTGTAATTTCAAACGCTTTGTAAAAGACGCAGTTTTTTGTCGGTGCAGTTGATCAATTTAGGTAAATCTGGAAGTAAAAAAAAGAATTAATGATGATGCGGTTGCATTGATATGCACATGGTGACCTACAGATGGCGCTACAGCACAGGCTTTACCGGCCTAACTTCAGCAGAGCGGAAACATCCCATCAGTCATTTAAATAAATCTTATTTTCCCATTAAAGACACGCGCGCACGCACACGCACAGAGGCACTGCTGATGTTTGTCCAGCAGGGGGAGCCTCTCAGGCTGTAAAGTTTAACAGAACGGCTCAAAGTTTCAGAATCTGACCGATGAGTGTCAGAAAAAACAGATTTGCTGGATACGTCTTCTGTCCTTAACTCCCGACGTGCATTTGTACTTTTATAGCAATGATCTCAATGGAAATGATCAATCGTCCCAGTGGTTCACTCATTAATTCAGACTAATCTGTCCCAAGCTCTGGTCACCTGGTCACCTGGTCACCTGGTCACCTGGTCACCAGCCAGGGTGTTTGAGGATCTGTTGGGTCCACAGGTGTGAGCAAGAAGCAGAACTTTGACTTTTGTGGAAACATCTCCCAGCATCGGTTCTGTCCATTTAGGAACTTTCCTGTTTGGTCAACCTCTTCTGACCCGGTCCAGCCTGGAACGGTCTAAGCTGCTGAAGGACCCGCTATGGTTCCTGGCCTTCTGCTCAGCCATCTTCTGATCGTGTTCCATCCTGAAATGTCTCCACACACTCGTCATCACTCTTTCATCTCAGGTCCTCCTTAGAAAAGGCCAAACATGAGGATGCCCCCTGGTGGCTGTCTCCAGTACCTCCAAACGAGCTCCCCCGCCTCTTAAAAGTAAAAATGCGCATTTAAATGTTAAATTATTTTCTTATTTTAACCATAGAACCTCGGCACTGGCAGCCAAGCGCGTGCTGGGGCCCAGAGACCTGAAACATCGTCACAATCCAGAAGAAAATATCGATTGGATCAGAAAATTGAAATACTAATTAAATAAACTAATATTTGTCCCAGTCTTAGAAGTGTTCAGTGGCACTGTGATGTGAACAGTGCGTGCGCGACAGTGCGTCCTCGCTGACCACAGTGCGAGACTCAGAGAATCAGGGCGTAACCTCGCGATACTCCCCCCCCCCCCTCTCTCTCCCTACCCGCGTCCATGGGGCGATCAAGCAGCGGGGACGATGGGAGTCCGGTGGGACTGGGTCAGCCACAGCCGCCCTCCGCAGCAGAACCAGCCAAACTTCGGGTTGCGTCGCCCGAAATGACCTGAGAGGAAACCAGAGGCAAAAGCAACAGCTGGAACTCATCATCACACCTGAGGAGGAAGCTGGAGGTCTGCGGCGGCGCCCCGAGAGCCGCTCCTGGATTAAAAAGGGAATAAAAGAAGTGAAGCCGCTCCCGGAGGATTAAAGGCGGCTGAAGTTTGCAGGACGCCCGGACGGACGGGCTGAAGTAGCCCGCTGCGCACTTTGCTGCTGTCCGCCGGACCGAAGCTCCTCGGTCCGCGCTTCCTCCGCCTCAGCGGGAGGGACACTTGTGTGCTCCTGCTGCTCCGTTCGGATGTTGCTCCCTCCGCACTGTTCCTCTCCTGGAGCTGCTTCTTGTGCCTTCGCGTACTTTGGGAGTTTTGCGCTCATGGCTCGGACACTTTGCGCCGCCGTGGATGCGCTCGGGCGGCTGTGAGCGGCGACGGTGTGAAGATTGACCCACGGACAGGCTGCACATTTGAATTCTAACGCATGTGAGTACCTGAGCTTTGTGTCTCTGAAATGTCGCCGTTGTCTGGGGGGAACTCTTTCATTTGGTCCTGACCAAGCCTGCGAAATGAATCCCAGTAGGGATGAGGCGTCTTTACTGGGGTCGCCGGGCGGACCAGAGGCTGCCTGTCAGGTCGCAGCTCCTCTGGTCCGGCTCCTGTTCGGAGTCTCCTGTTCGGAGGCTCCTGTTCGGAGACTCTGTGCGCCCTCCGGAGACGCCGTTTCCGTCTGTTCCTACGCAACCCCTCTGCTCTGCTCATCAGCCGAGCCGAGTCGAGCCGAGCGGCCACTTTCCACTAATTAACCGGGTTTGTTTGTGATCCGAGCAGAGGCAGGATAATAATTCATGATCACGTTTAGAATGTGTCCGTAAAATCCTCAACTGGACTTTAAAATCCAAATCCTACCTGGAGTTAAATTTAGGAGAGGCTGACATTTGACCCCGTGGGTTAGTTTACGGAGGAGAAAGTGGTAATTATAATATATGATATAATAAATATGAGTCCTGAGGTCCTACAGCCTCAACACGATGTAACATTTGATCCCAGACTGAATAAGGATTAATCAAATCAGCAGATTGAGGCAATAAAAGAATCAGATTAATCTGATCGTTTTCTTTTAATCCAGATATTCTGTTTTAATATGTTCATGCACGAAAAATATGGGAAATTTGTACAAAATTACCTTCAAGTACTGAAATTAGGTCTTGTGTGTGTGTGTGTGTGTGTGTGTGTGTGTGTGTGTGTGTGTGTTGGTGTGAGGTTTCTTCTTGATTGATCGTGACAATTGTTCCTTTGATTTGATTCTTTGATGGTAAAAATGTCAATTAAAACCAGCTTGTCATTAAAAAGTACTGGATTGGTTAAACCACTGAAAAGGAAAATAGAAGAAAATGACCCTTGACCTCCACCTGCCCCCCCCCCTCTAACCCTGAGGACAGAATCGACAACCATCTTACCTCAGAGTATCGATATGAGCCGTATTTGTTTGTGACGGCAGCAGGGCTGCCCAGAATGTGGGCCGGGACCCTGGAGCCCCCCCGGCTGGGCCCGTGTTCCCACCGGAGCTCCTGTAAACACACACAAAACGCTGCTCTGTTGCCTCACGAGGAGGAAAATCCTTTAAAATCTCCCCAAATTTCATAATTAGTAAATATCTTCCTGTAAATTCCAAACTGCCGTTGCTGCCTTTGATCTGGAATTACCCAGAATCCTCTAAAATGTGACGTCATAGCAGAAAACACGAGGTCGGGCCGAGCCCGCGCAGACGGTTGCTAACTCGGCAGCAGTTGTGCACGTTGTTGTGCACGTTGTTTCCTCGAATTCCGTATTTCCGCACCTAATTTGGCCTGAAGAAGGTTTGAGTGTAAAACATTTCCGCCGTCTGATGCCGGTCCAGGAAAGCTGTTCTCGGATCTGTCAGGTCGGGTTCTGACCCGTTTCACGGGTGCTGTGATGCTGTTGGACCGGCTGGGCCTTCTGCCGTCACATGTCCCCCTTTTCTGCCTCCTGATTGGCCGCCTCGGTCTCTTCTGTTCTGTGTCGGGTTTGAAACTCTGGATGCTTCTGCAGCCAAAAGTCCAAAAGTCTTAAAAGGGACGCGTCCCGGCCTCCCTGCCGAGACGGGACGGACGTTTGGCTGATTTCATCGTCTTGGCTGAATGGTTCCGCTTGTATTTTGGGTGTTTTTATGACGATAAACGGTTTGTAAAGGTTCGAATCTCCTGCAGGAGCCTGTTAGCAAACCAGCAACAAAAGACTTCAGGTGTTTCTTTGATAAAGTGATGCAGCGACGAACGCCGACGTCCAGGTATTTATGAGGTGTGAGGCTGGCTCTGACATCATCAGGTGGGGGGGTCGGGGGTGTGTGTGTGTGTGTGGGGGGGGCGTTACAGAGGCTGTGACTTCAGTCCTGGACGGTTGCAACACAAAAGCCGCTGCAGCTTCTGTTTGCTTCAGCTGTACAACAGGTGTCCCAGCGCTGCCGCCTGCCTCGCATGCATTACATTGTGTGTGTGTGTGTGTGTGAGCGTGTGTGTGTGTGTGTGTGTGTGTGTTTGTTCAGCGCTGGAGCAGCAGGCCTGACCTTTCCTGCACCGGCGCTGAGACAACACGGGTTGCTGTTTGACGGACGAGGCGGCGGCTGTGACATCGCTGCCGCGGGTTTCCTGCTTATTATCTCCAACCTTTTCATGTGGCGCCGCTCCGTATGAAACCTGAGAGCTGCTCTCCAGCCCCGCACATGCTCCTCACACGGCATTCGCTCCGCTTTTCTGGGTCTCCTCGCGTCGATTCTCGTGAGATCACCGCTGCGGCGGCGTCCTCGGCAACGCTCTGGAAGATCCCAGGTTAAAACGCTCGTTGTGGGGTCACGCTTTCGTAATAAAAGGCTGAAATTGGACATTTTAACAGCAAAAAATGACCAAAAATTCACCTAAAGTGGGAGATAAAAATAAATGCCACCTAGAAAAGAGCGATAAGTCGGACTGTGACCCGTTCCACCGCCGCCATCAACACGGGGGCCGAAATCCAGGCGCGTTCCTCCATCGTGTCACTAGAAAGAGACGGTGGCCTGAAGGTCAGAGGTCAGAGCGTGAGGTCGCCACAGCAAGTGTTTGCGAGTCGCTCCGTCCTCATGTTTAGCTCCACCCACTTGGCCACATCTGCTCGTTAAGAGTTTGTGTGCGTCTGAGCATAAATGAAATGCAGTGTGTATCGTTAACGTGCCTGAAATATCGCCTCTGAGCACGCGCGTGTGTGTGTGTGTGTGTGTGTGTGTGTGTGTGTGCGCGTGGGTGGGAGAGATAGTTTATTACCATGGAGGTGAAGACTGCGTTATTAATCACTCTGTGGACGTGTGTTTGCTTCTCCATCCTCACAAAATCATTGACATATTACACACACACACACACACACACATCCTCACATGAACTGATTTCACCTGTTCATCAGGATCACCGCCCTGCACTTTGGGACCAGGAACCAGAATGGTCTCCATAGCAACAGTAGAACCATAGCGACCAGTGTCGGCATCAACAACAGACTCAGGAGTGTCTCTCTGGTCTGGGACCTTCAGGAGCAACCTGCTCCGCGGTGGCCGCGTTTGGATCTTTGGCACCTGAACGCCTGGTCAGAACACACCAATAATGGTTCCTCTCACTGCTGGGAATGACAGACCGGGACTCCGGGTCCGGACCGCAGAACCATCCATCCGATTTGGGATGAGCTGGGAGATAAAGTGGGCAGATGTGGCCTCGTTGAGAGGAGAACTTTTGTGTGGTGGCGCTGAGGAACACCGGTGTTGAGTACTGACGGTCCCGCTGGTGTCTGTCGTGTGTCCGTCGGCGCAGGTCGCCAACAATAGGATATGAATTCCGGATCCTCCCTCTCGGAACGTCACGGTTCTCGCCGAGCTCCAGCCCAAACGTGCGAAGCTGGGATTGGTCCTTTTGTGTCTCTCTGGAACTCCTCCTCCACCTGTTCATCACTCCTGGTTCAGCTCCTAAACACGTAATCTGGAAAAGAAACTGAGAATTCCCAAAAGTTCCCGCTGACCCTTTGTTTTTCTCATTTTTTCCCCTCTCCGCACTAATATTCCCGAGTTTTATTCCCAGTTTGCTGCAGCTGCTCGTGTTGCTTCTGTCAGATTAGTGGAGGAACAAGCAGCAGATTTAGTTTTCTCAGATGTAAAACGCATAAATTTACGGAGATTTTATAAACTAACGTTCAAGTCTGGCAATTTTTAATGGAATGAAACGATTTAAAAGGTAAAAAAAAAAATCCTAAAAGTTCATAGAGTTTCTAAAGTTCACGTATAAAAGCATCAAACATCCGAGCTGAATTTCAAACCTGAATTTGCTCCATTTGCGACACATCAGCATCCGTGAACGTGGACGGATGAATGCAAATGAATTTCCGCCGTTGTCTTTTCCCAGGCCGTCGGAACGCGCCAACAGGAAGTGTTGCTGATAGTGGAGATCAGAACCCTCGTTCCCAGCCTCCCGGGACTTTATTTTAGGTGTTCTCGGTGAATTCTGCCAGTCAATCCGGGTTTGAAGCTGCTATCTGAAGCGTCTCCGCTGGCTTTCGCTCCGGCTGGGAGGAGACCAGCAGGCGCCGGCCAAATTCCCGCTCGCTTTCAGCCGCCATCCTCGCGGCCCTTTGTCTTCACCCGTGACCAGGCTGGCCACGGCCCAGGCTTCAGGTCCGGTCCACTTCCGGGTCCTCAACCCTGCAAACAGGGTTCGGACGTCATGTGGGAAGCATGAACTGGTTGAAAGGCAGGGAAATACCTCGGAATGCTCCTCGGAAATACCTCGGAATGTCAGGATTTACAGGGTCTCTCCGCAGCAGAAAATGCTCATGTACAGATTTATTGTAGCTTCTCTGCAGACAATATTTTTATTATGAGAACAAAACCACCTTTCATGGTCGTTCTTCTTTTTGCTGCGATGTTTCTTATGAAACGGATGAACTGGAGACGTTTCGTCGATGTGCCCTTCGTTCGCTTCACACGTCTCTAAACTCATCACGTCTGGAACAGCTGAAGGACCAGTAGATGCACCTCTGTCAGCATGACAACACTTCCTGCTGCGGTCTGATTGTCTGAGGTTCAGATATGAAGTCAGACAGAATCAACAGCGGCCACCGAGGTGCTGCAGCAGGGTGGGGGTGACTCAAAGAGATAGCTGTGTGTGTATGTGTGTGTGTGTGTTGTGTGTGCTTGTGTGTGTTGTGTGTGTGTGTGTGTGTGTGTGCGTGCGCTGGGGGTGGCCCTGTTATGTCAGGGTTGATCTGTGGTTGGTGTCGTTGAAGTTAACCTCACTCAGGACCAGAAGAAGCTGCTGATGGTCGATGTGGAAAACAGGAAAATTCCCGGCTGACGAGGAAGGAAAAACAAAGCTGGCGTCCATCAGCTGGTTGGCTGAGAGTGCACGTTTGTCTGGGTGGTAAAAACATCTGAAAAAGACAGAGTGATCAATGATGGTGATCTGAGAGGCGGCGATCGTTAACGGTCCTCACTGTTCAGCATGTCACAGACAAGGCCACCGTGCGTGTGTGTGTGTGTGCTTGTCAACACTACATAGTGAGGACCACAACATGAGTTTTACCCTGGGTTTCCTCTCCAAAATTATGTTTAAGGGTTCAGACCTGGTTTAAAGTTGGGTTTAGGTTAAGGTCTGGGTGAAGGGTTGGGGGGTGTCACGTCAAGTCAAGTTTATTTAGAGCCCAAAATCACAAACCTTGTTTGCCTCGGAGGCCGTTGTAACGCTCCGTCCTTTGACCTTTGAACCGCGTCAGGAAAAGCTTAAAAAACCCTTTTAGGGATAAAGAAGAAACCTGACAAAAAAAATCTAAGCACAAATGTGCGTGTGTGGTGTGTGCGTGTGTGTGTGAGTCTGGTTTAAGTGTCCTTGAGGCTTGTGTGAAGCTTCATCGGTTTACTGGTTCAACAGCCAAACAGTCCAGCTGCTTCATCGGGTCTCCTAAATACTGGTGGCGTGGTCGTGTGTGTGTGTGTGTGTGTTGTGTGTGTGTGTGTGTGTGTGTGTGTGTGTGTGTTGTGTGTGTGTGTGTGTGTGTGTTGTGTGTGTGTGTGTAGCTGAACATTTAAAATGATGCAGGAAAATGAGGTGCAGCAC